>NC_046647.1:300000-600000 GCF_900324485.2 Mastacembelus armatus | reverse complement strand
ATCCAGTTGTCATGGTGGAGGGACCAGTGAAGAGCAGCAGCTATACTGGGCTAAAGGAACTGGTTTTGGTACTGGATCCACAGCCTCAGGCTGGGATGTAGAACAGGCCCTGACCAAACAACGGCTAGAAGAGGAGCATGTCACCTGTCTGCTGCAGGTGAGTCTTCCAACAATGTCAAATCATTTTTCTTTTTCAAAGTTAACATACAACACACTGTAAAAATAATTTGTATTTTATCTCTATTTTCCCCTGTTTATGTGTCATGCTGCGTGTTGGCCCAAACAACTGAATTTCCAAAGAACTGGATATACCATAATGTTAGAAACAGTGAACATCACCTTGATATGGGCAAATCAGGAGTGAAGATGTTATTGAGGTTGAACCAAACTGTACACTGTTCCTTTGATGGATTCTGCCCAAATATTAAGATTTTCTCTCAAACACTACAAAACATTTATTCCCCAAAGTAAACTTTGTAACCTGGGTCAGTGTTCATTTTTGCTGTTATTTGAAGTTTGTACATATACATATGTAGTTATTCAGAATTCCACACTTCTTTGCCATCGTATGTTTGTGGTGCCCGGGTGTTGGTGTTGCGGCAGGAGTGCAGGTTTTAATCCTGCCCTGTGCTAAGAAAAATCCAACATGCAGTCCCTCTTTCTGCCACCAGGTGTCACAAAACCAGAATGCACAAAGCAGAACTTTGCATCCTCGGAGGGAAGGGGATTCTTGTGCCGCACATGGAAATGCTTTACCACAGCATAAAGCATTTCCATGGTAACAGATGCGGGAACTGTACACAGGCCGGAAAAACAATGAATTTTTAGTGTCTGAAAAGGTGTGAATACCTCTTGACGACTACATTTAAGTCTCAGTGAGCCGTGGTTTGTTTGTCAGGGACTGTACTATACTGCTGATAGTCGCTAAAAAAATGACATCCCTACACAGCAAAGTCACCAGTGTTAAAGAATAAACTCTGCAACTGCCAGTAAGCTAATACATGTCAGTAAAATGTTTCCAGCCAACATCAAAGTCAGTTTTCTGACTATAGCTCAAATCTTATTTGCTTTAAGATTTATTAGGTTCACTTTCTCACAGCGAAAATTAAAAGTAATTCCCATCTCAATCTCAGACTGCAGCTTCAAGTGAAAGTGAGCTCATGTCAAAGCACAGCGTTGTTCACCTCCATCAACCTTATAGTGTCTGGATGTTACTGTTGCTGTAGAAAATGGTAAAACATCATTCATTCAAAAACTACATTATATCAGAATATAATCAATCAAATACATTTGGTTTATATGTGGTTTAGTTGCACAGGGTTAAGCTATAATTTCCAAAATATTAAAGTAATCACAGTTTACAGCAAACCTTTGATTCAGTTTCTAAGTACACATTCTTTGTAGTATGGACTACAGCATGGTCTCTGCAGGCGCAGGCTGCTGTCACACGTGAGTGTGAGCTGAACTCCACTTACAGACATTATAGTGTAACACATGCTACACATGCTTTGAATCGCAACCACTGTATATCATTTTAAGCAAGTGAGCTAGATTACTAACCCATCTTCTGTCACCACTGTTCTGTTCACTAGGTTTTGGCAAGCTACATCAACCCAGCAGGCTCCAGCAGCTGCCACACCACTGACGCTTCTTCAGCAGACAGCAGAGCGCACAGCAGCTCAGCACTACCAGCAGTGCTGCAGGAGATGCTTAGCCAGTCTTGCCTCATCCCTGCCATGTCCTCCTACCTACGCAACGATTCAGGTAGTCTCCGTTTTTACAAATCATAGGTGTAATACAGAGAAAAGGAAGTGGCATATTGAAAGGCTTAGAATTCTACCATGAACTCTGCTTGGCTTAGGCAAAATTTCCTAAAACAGAGCATAATGGAAGAACATTTAAGTTGTTTTCAGTATAAAAAACTGTGGTGTGGGTCATCTTGCCAAATTACAATGCACCTTGCTCTCACTCTCACTGTATTTGCATAATGTTGAGCATTCCTCAACTTTCACCTCTACTGGAGCTGGATTCTTTTTTGAATCTGTCAAGCTGTGTTCAGGGTTGCAAAGGCAGGTTGCAACTTTATAAAGTCAAGAATGAGCTGTCAAGTTTGTGTTTTAAGAGGTGCTCAGAATCATGAAATGCTTGCCCATCTATCATCATCCATAACAGCTAAGTAGTATGAGTCTGCAGATGAAGACCAGTCGACCATAAAGCTGAAACAGAAGTGAGCAAGTGGACTTTTAAGTAGACACTGGATTAGACTGTTGTGTAAACAGCCTTTAAATTCCACACAGAGACAAATAGTTTAGTTTGTCCTCAGAGTAAAAACACTGATTTGTCCTCAGAGTAAAAACATTGATTTTAACTCAAATGATGAACGTTTGGCTCCGCATTGTTTTGTATTGTGCTGCACTAATCCCCTCTCAGCTACATTGACTGAAAGGCTCATTATGCGCGTCTTTGTCTGGTCGTTGAGTGCGTCTTTTGTCTTCTCAGGTAAATCACATGACTATTCATCCTCAGACACACCCTCTTGCATATGGCCTTTCTGGACAAAAAGTGTCTTAGAAAATTTAAATCGGTGTATTGTTTACTGTGAATGAGTGAACAAGATGACTTTCACAGCACTGAGACTAAAAAATTGTAGTTTTTCACTATTGTAGCCCATTTTGTGCTGATTACAGTGTTATCAGACTTTAGACATTAATATGTTTAAAAGACACTGAAAAAAAATATCACAAATATCAGGACATGTCAAAATTTGTCCAGGGCCCCAAAACCCCCTCAGACCCCAGAGGGATAAGAAGCGCTTCTTCACCTGTGTAACGCGCCATCATCCAAACGCGCAGAAAAAGTGAGTAAATTCTATGATGAAGTTTGACGTTTTATGTCATTTCTCGGGCGCATGCACATATTTACATGGTTCACCTGAGATTATTTACATGTGAACAGTGAACAGAGTACAAGGCGGGGTCGCATTACCTGTAATGAGGTGAGACAGGAGAAAACGGATTTCTCCTTACATTCATACGGTTTAAATAAAAAGTGATGATTTGTTTTCGACTTGAATTGTTTCATTTCAAAGAAAACATTTCAAGCTTTCTAACCATATAATTCTTATTTTTATGAGCCAGGTATTCGCTGAGATTCTGGTTGTTTTATTTACGTGTCTGTGAAGAGAGATGACAGAGACAGAAAAGACAGACAGCGCACCCTGTCGGCTTTCTTTATTTAAAAAAAGCACAAGGTTTTGTTGTTATTATGATGGTATACAACTAAAACTAGACCCTTTACAGATTTTAATGATATATTTCCTTTATCTGTACGATCAGAATTGACGGAGTAATTTAGGTTTGTTTCGGCGTTATCAGTAGAAGATGCGTCAAAACGTGTCGGCGCGTTCGTCGACCCCAGAGGGTTAAAGAGTCAGGAAAAGATGCGGAGCGTAGCACTTCTGGTGTAGCAGTTCCTTTTGCATGTCTTCTCTTGGTATGTCTTTTTGTTTTTGTTGCATTTTTGGTTTCATAGCCCATTTCTCTTAATAGCTTGAGAAAATCAATCCATTCAATTTTTCTTGTTTCACATCAAGAGGTCCCTCTCCTTATATTGTGTGAACTCATTTTTGTGTTTCTGTTTTGAGGGTTAGATGTCAGAATGGAGAAAATCATTAGAGATTTGGTCCCCAGTACACAATCAACAGAAATATGGAAGTGTGTTACATTACTTTTAAAATGAGAAGCTGTCTTTCTAACAGTAGTATACTGTACATTGTGTTATTTCAACTTCTGGCACTGTTAACAATGTTTCAAAGATCTGTAACTAGTCATATTGTCACTTACTGGCCGCAAAGAAAAAGGAATTTCTGAGGCTGAAGCAGAGTCAGTGGATACTACTTTCCTACTGCAGCTCCCCTGCTGAGGTGCTCTAAGCACACCAAGTGTGGAAAGTATGACCCTTTTGTTTTTTCAGACAGCCTGTAACATCAGCAGTTCTTGGCTGCATCTATACTATACTGCATGGGTGACAATTCAGACTTTCACTTGGTTCTGCATTTCTTTTTACTCTTCAAGAACATACAGTATTTCATCTGTTGCAGACACAAATGTATTGTACAAGCCCCAATTCAAACTGTAGGTTAAACTGGCCTAATTTAGCACTTTTAGGGTTGATTAGTGCAAAGAGACACACTCAGTTTGAAGAACATCACTAGCTAGCAACATAAAGGTTACAAACAATCCACAATGCAACCCTTTGTAGGAGAAACTTTCCAGAGAAAATGTTGTGAATAATACATTGTTGTTTACTCCTTAACGACACATTTTTCCCCATACACACATGCATTCTCCTTACCCTTAGATATAAGTAAAAATTCAAAGAGGAAAAAGAAAGATTGATTACTACATGACTGATTAGGAATTAATTAATCTATTTCTGGCTACCTTTTTGGCTCTCAAAATCTGATCAAGTGGAGGTCAAGTGCACAATACAACCCATAACAGTTCTTTTTGAGCATGATACTTTGTTGTTAGTGGAAGTTAATTTGCAGTATCTATTGTAATGAAATCAGAAAGCAGACACAGGTAGACAATTGTCTGTCTGGATATTGGGTTGTGAAGGTTCATCATTAAACATCAACTTAGATGATAGCAGCATGTTCACACCCACTACTCAATGGTGTGTTTGTTTTTTTTTTTGTTTTTGTTTTTTTAAACTTTGTTCAGAAGTACTCTCAAACTATCAAATGATTGCTCCTGTGATTTCCATCTGCTGCTGAAACTGAATTTTCTGATTGTGTGTGGATTCGTGCTCATGGTAGGAAGTTCTACCAGCTGCTGGCCTTTGATCCTGATGTGGCTTTGGATGAGTTTGGTCTTTGACTGCAGTGATAACTACAGGCAATCTCCATTGTAACTGCTGTCTAATTACTGGTTGTTGAGGAAGCTGTGTGTTAGTGTGTATGTTTCTGTGTGCTTTCAAATATGAGTCTACAGTTAATGCTTGATAAATGAAACTGCAAATGAGCTACATCATCTTAGACTGAATCTGGTGTTTCTGGTATTTGTCTTATGTAGGTTCCAATAGTTTAAGTTAGACCCAGACTCATCAGAGACAATGTTCATTTATAGTTATGTTTTCAAGCACTTTGATTAGCTCTTCTCATGTGTTGGTTTTCTTGGAAATTAATGTTTGACAGATTGGATCAAAGTAGATTAAATGTTTCTTAGTGTGATATGGCCCTCTTTAGACTCTTGGTGCAGTAGAACATGGTACTGTTACAGTATGTGTAATCAGTTTGGCTGTTGGGACAGCTGTCTGTTCAGCTGCAGAACTGTTCGGGTCATGTCAGTCCTTTGCTTATGGTTTCCAGGGGACATACTGACCGATTTCACGTCTGGCAGCAGTCAAACTTCAAACCACTTTCTTCACTTAGCCTTAGTGTGCTTCATTTCACTTTGCACACTAAGGCCACAAAGTGAGCACAGTAACAAAGTACAAACAATGGTTTCTTTCACAGGACACCCAGTTTATAGGATAGATAGGATAGATATTTTAGCATTTTTTCCAAGGTTATAGGAAATCAAAATCAAATTTCCCCTTGTCAGTGTATTAGAAGATTTGAACAAAAACACAAAAAAAATTTACTCAGCAATAACTTGTCTACTTTTTAACTCTGCTCACCATCTCATCATCTCTATCTGCTATTAAAAATGCTAATATGTGTTGAATGTTTTGGGAAAAAGGCCAGTAAGTGCACCTTGAGTTAAACCTGCAACCTTTGGTTGTTTTTGGCCACTTAGGGGCAGTGGAAACAAGTTGTGAACTTTGACATCCCTTTGAAGTTGATCCACTATAGTTATTCATTTGGGGTGGTTTGTGACCAATTGAACAATGCATTCACTTTAGCAATGCCCTCTTTCAGATTGTCACACTGTTTTTATATTATTTTATTTGTTTTAATATTCATTATGTTTATCAAACAGTAAATTCTAAGGTCATTAGTAGCTTTAAATACAAATGTATTATTTTTTAAGGTTTGGTTTGGTTTAAAATTGGTTTAAATTATATAATATATGTATAATTTACGATTATTTTATCAAGCTAATTTTTTCAAGGTCAAGAATATAATTTTTCACTCTCTTACATGATGGCTACTACATAGTAACCAAACCATCTTGCTTGACAACAGTTACATAAACAGCAGCATAAAAAAGAAGTGAAGAGACGTGTGCAAGCAGTTTGGAACGGGTGGAGGAAAGTGTCAGGTGTGATGTGTGACAAACGAGTGTCAGCAAGAATGAAAGGAAAGGTGTGCAATACAGTGGTGAGACCAGCAATGTTGTATGGTTTAGAGACAGTGGCACTGAGAAAAAGACAGGAGGCAGAGCTGGAGGTAGCAGAGCTGAAGATGTTGAGGTTCTCTCTGGGAGTGACAAGGATGGATAGAATCAGGAATGAGTATAACAGAGGGACAGCTCATGTTAGATGTTTTGGAGAAAAAGCCTGGGAGTGACGAGGATGGATAGGATCAGGAATGAGTATTTCAGAGGGACAGCTCATGTTAGATGTTTTGGAGAAAAAGCCAGGGAAGCCAGATTGAGATGGTTTGGACATGTTCAGAGGAGGGACAGTGAATACATTGGTAAAAGGATGCTGAGGTTAGAGCTGCCAGGAAGGAGGCCTAGAGGAAGACCAAAGAGGAGGTTCTTGGATGTAGTGAAGGAGGACATGAGGATTGTTGGTGTGGGTGAGGAGGATACAAAGGAGAGGGTAAAATGGCGGCAGATGATTCGCTGTGGCGACCCCTGAAGGGAGCTGCCGAAAGAAGAAGATGATGATGTAAACAGCAGCATAAACACAAGTGTTTATAGTCATGTCACAGAAAGGAAAGCATTTAAACACTGTATATTTTTGAATAAGTGAATTTTTTAAGAGTTTGATTGTAATATAATGCAATGTTTGTGCCACTGCATTGAATTACACCGTTTTTAAGTGAAGTGCCGATATATCCCTATTATCCAAGCCATGAAACACTCACCAAAAACAGAAAGATACTTTTATTCCAGAAGGAAAACTGAACCTTCAGGTTTTACTATAAACCTGCTTCAGCTGTAGCGATCAATGGTCAGAATATTATCTGGTCATTAGCTAAAAAACTAATTCAATTCAATTCAATTCAATTCAATTTTATTTGTATAGCGCCAAATCACAATACAAATCATCTCAAGGCACTTTACAAAAACTAAAAACCCAACAATTCCCTTATGAGCAAGCACTTGGCGACATTGGAGAGGAAAAAACTCCCTTTAACAGAAGAAAAAACCTCCAGCAGAACCGGGCTCAGTTTGGGCGGCCATCTGCCTCGACCGGTTGGGGTGAGTGGATAGAGCAGAGAGAAAAGAACAGCAACAATAAACAACAAATAGACACTGCAGGTTGGTGGGACCAGTAACTGCACATCAGCGATATACAGCTCCAGGACCAGGGACACCTGCAGAAGGTACAGAGAGAATAGAGAGAGAGGGAGAGAGCACAAACTAGGGGAGAGAGAGAACACAAGGTTAGTAAGATTCAATGGTGGAATATACATGAGGTGGGAGGAGAGAAGAGAGGGGAGGGGAAGGGAAAGGGGGGGGTTAGGGTAGGGGAGCTCAGTGCACCGATGGTCCTCGGGCAGTCTAGGCCTATAGCAGCATAACTAAGGGATGGTTCAGGGTTGCCTGAAGCCAGCCCTAACTATACGCTTTGTCAAAGAGGAGGGTTTTAAGTCGAGCCTTAAAAGTATAGAGAGTGTCTGCCTCCTGAACCCAGGCTGGGAGCTGGTTTCATAGGAGAGGAGCATGATAACTAAAGGCTCTGCCTCCCATTCTGCTTTTGGAAACTCTGGGAACCACAAGTAGACCTGCACTCTGAGAGCGAAGTGGTCTATTGGGATAATATGGTACTATGAGGTCTTTAAGGTATGAAGGAGCTTGATTATGAAGGGATTTGTATGTGAGAAGAAGGATTTTAAATTCTATTCTATATTTTACAGGGAGCCAGTGAAGAGAAGCCAATATAGGAGAAATATGATCTCTCCTGCTAGTTCCTGTCAGGACTCTGGCTGCGGCATTCTGGATTAATTGGAGGCTTTTTATGGACATATTGGGACATCCAGATAGTAATGAGTTACAGTAATCTAGCCTTGAGGTAACAAATGCATGGACTAGTTTTTCTGCATCATTTTGAGACAGGATGTTCCTAATTTTGGAAATGTTGCGCAGGTGAAAGAATGCAGTTCTAGAGATTTGTTTTATGTGTGAGTTAAAGGACATGTCCTGGTCAAAAATAACTCCAAGGTTTTTTACAGTAGTGCTAGAGGCCAGGGTTATGCCATCTAGAGTAGCTATAATTTGAGAAAAGTTATTTCTGAGATTTTTTTGGCCCAAATATAATGACTTCTGTTTTCTCCGAGTTTAAAAGTAAAAAGTTACTGGTCATCCAGGCCTTTATGTCAGTTAGACAGGCTTGAAGTCTGGTTAACTGGTTTGTGTCCTAAAGGTAGCATGTACAGGGTGAACAGAATCGGTCCTAGCACGGAGCCTTGTGGAACTCCATAAGTAACTTTTGTTCGTGTGGAAGGTTCATCATGGACATGAACAAATTGGAATCTGTCCGATAAATAGGATTGGAACCACTTTAACGCTGTTCCTCTGATACCAATCACATGCTCCAGTCTCTGTAATAAGATGTTGTGGTCAATGTTGTCGAATGCTGCACTAAGGTCTAGGAGGACAAGTATTGAAACAAGTCCATTATCTGAGGCTAAGAGAAGATCGTTGGTAACTTTCAACAGTGCTGTTTCTGTACTATGATGTGCTCTAAATCCTGATTGAAAATCTTCAAATAGTTCATTCCTGTGTAAGTGGTCTGATAGCTGCTTAGCAACAGCTTTTTCTAGGATTTTAGAAATAAATGGCAGGTTGGATATTGGTCTATAATTAGCCAAGACTCCTGGATCAAGACTAGGCTTTTTGAGTAAAGGTTTGATTACTGCAGTCTTAAAGGCCTGTGGTACATAGCCTGATACTAGAGATAAATTTACCAAGTCCAATAAAGATGAGTTGATTAATGGCAGGGTGTCTTTGAGCAGTCTAGTCGGGATGGGGTCTAAGAGACACGTTGATGATTTCGATGAAGCAACTACTGATGTAAATTCAGAGAGATCTATGGGAGAGAAGCAGTCTAAACATAACTGAGGTCCTACAGATGATTCAAGAGCTACTGTAGTAGAAGATTCATTTATTGCAGGTATAGGAAGCATCTGCTGAATTTTCTCTCTAATAGTTGTGATTTTATTTGTAAAGAAACTCATAAATTCATCACTGCTGAGAGCTAAGGGAACACTGGGCTCAATAGAGCTGTGACTTTTTGTCAGCCTGGCTACAGTGCTGAAAAGAAACCTGGGATTGTTCTTATTTTCCTTGATTAGTGATGAATAGTATGCAGTTCTGGCTTTACGGAGAGCTTTTTTATATGTTAGTAGACTGTTTTTCCAGGCTAGAAAAATTTCCTCTAAGTTTGTGGAACGCCACTTCCTTTCCAGCCTTCGCGATGCCTGCTTTAAGGTACGAATATGTAAATTATACCATGGGGCTAGTCGTCTCTGATTCACTAACTTCTTTTTCAGAGGGGCTACAGAATCAAGCATTTCACGCAGTGAGGTTACAGCGCTGTCAACAACATGATCAATTTGGTAGGGAGTGGGATTGGAGCAACTGCCCTCCACTATGTTTATACTTGGCATAGATGTAAATAAAGATGGAATCATTTTCTTAAATTTATTAACAGCGTTGTCGGATAAACATCTGCTGTAGTGGAATTTTCTTCCAAACGCTGCATGATCCATCATTTTAAATTCAAAAGTTATTAAAGAATGATCTGACAAAACAGAATTTGAAAAACTAAACAATGTCTATTCCAGGAGTTTATCAGGCCTGTTTTATCAGGCCCCTTTTTATGTTGAATTTGGATATATGTAGGAAGAGACATTGACATCAGTGTTTCTGCCCTCCTGTTACCACAGTGTGCTGTCGCTTATCAGCCCAGACCCAGTTACAGCTGAGTGTGTGCCACCTCTATGCCGAATGCTGCTGGGAGTTTCCAGGGGTATATCTGTGTGTACATACAGGTGTAAGCCAATGCGCCTCTGGTCTCATAACTAAATAACAGCTGATAAAAAGCATTAAATGTTGCAGTTGTACCTCTTTATCCAGTAAATACTTCTGAATCTCATTTTCATTCGTATGTATCTGAAGTAGAACATTTATAACCACTTGTTTGATGATCTGTTTTGGGGATAGCTTTAATGATGACACATTTTATTTTAAAATATATGTGTTTTCTGTAATAACGACATTATACATTTCTAACAAACCACTGCATATAGTGAAGTGAAGCTGTGGTGCAAATCAAAGCTGAGGGCTCTCTGACCATCTTCAGTATGAGACCCAGGTTGCGCAGGAGCTCTGTCAATAATTGCCAAAAGGAGCTGTAACGTGGAAATTTCTTTAAGGTTTCAGAGTTGCTAATTCTCAAGAACAAACACAAGTGCGAACATAATTAAACATAATTAAACCTCAGATGATTCATCACGAATCATCTCAGGTTTAATTATGTTCGCACGGAGAGAAACTCAATTCAATTCAATTCAATTCAATTTTATTTGTATAGCGCCAAATCACAATACAAATCATCTCAAGGCACTTTACAAAAACTAAAACTAAAAACCCAACAATTCCCTTATGAGCAAGCACTTGGCGACAGTGGAGAGGAAAAAACTCCCTTTAACGGAAGAAAAAACCTCCAGCAGAACCGGGCTCAGTTTGGGCGGCCATCTGCCTCGACCGTGAACTGGCCATTACAGTAATCTAACCTGCTAGAGATAAATGCATGGATGAGTCTTTCCAAGTCTGGTTTAGACATGATCCCTTTGATTCTGGCAATGTTTTTGAGATGGTAAAAATCTGACGATGTTATCGATTTAATGTGGCTGTTAAAATTCAAGTCTGAGTCCATGATTACCCCTAGATTTCTAACTTGATTTTTAAATTTTTGAGAAAGAGACTCGAGGTGACTGCTGACACTTTCTCTTTGTTTCTGAGGCCCAAAGATGATTATTTCAGTCTTGTCACTGTTTATTTGGAGAGAGTTGTTTTGCATCCACAGAGTGATCTGTTCAATACAGCTGCACAGTGAGTCGACTGGTCCATATTCACCAGCTGTGAGTGAAATGTAAATCTGAGTGTCATCTGCATATTTATGGTAGGACACATTATTGCTGCGTATTAACTGGCCTAAAGGAAACATGTAAAGATTGAACAAAAGGGGTCCCAAGATGCTCTGTAGTGCAGAGCTGTTATTTCCCATAGAAATAACTGGGTGACTTTGGAACTTATCACACATCTGACAGCATATTAGGGCTACAACAACTAATCAATATTATTAATAAAATTCAGTTATTAAAATAGTTGCCAACAAATGTTTTTATCGATTAGTTGGATCTAGTGATGTAGCTTCTTATAGCAACACACGGTGGCACAGTGAGCAGCTGCTGAGATGAAAACAGCAGAAGTGGAGAAGAATGAAAGTCACATTTTCCACAATTAAACAATTTTTCAGTAAAATTTCAGTCATCCAGTAAAATGTTTGTTTCTCAGGCCAATTGACACAGTAACTTCTATATCTCACTGAGCAGACAGACTTCTGTTTTATCTGATATCAGTCCACATTGACTCTTTAGACACAGACAGGAGACCCATGTCCCCCTTAACCGCCACGTTTTTTAATCTTCATGTCTGTATTTCCTCTGGTACATTTAGTTTTTTTTTTCTTTTTTTTTTTGCCACTGTGTCTGATAGGCTGCCACACACACCGCTGTTTTGACGCTGGTTGGAGTCAGTCTGCATTAAATGTTTCTCTGTTCACATAAAAACATTTGTCAATGTCATGACAGTCACATCCAGGTAGAGTCACTGGAGTTGTCGTTTTAACCCAGACTTTTGAACTCCTAGGGGCAAAGTCCAGCTAATGTCCAGTCTCTATTCCTCGGACAGTTGCGTTTTTACATGCAGCTCACCAAGTGCATGTCTGAAAGCATGTTTCTTTAGTAGGGTTAATGCGTCACTCAGTTTTGATTTAAGTATGAAATTCTAGTAGTGAGCCAGGAGTACAAAACTGCAAGGGGTCCCCCACGGTAGCATGGACGACTTACCCACACCCCACCATGATGTGGGACTGCGCGAGACCTTTCCGAAAATATATATATTATGATTGACAGGTGGCCGTGGGCCTGGAAATCATTAGGAATATTCTTATTATTACGAATCTTTTTCTTCTTCTGTGTAAAAACCCTTAATTTGACCCCCTGAACATATTCGAAAACTCACGAAAATTTGCACCCAAGTCAGAATCGTGAAACAATTTTGTTTTTTAAAGGTTTCACACACGACCTCAAAACAATGGCTCCACAGCGCCCCCGAGAAATGTCGAAATACATTGCGCCTATGGGAGGCCGACCCACACTTTTTTCATCGCACACTCACCAAACTCTGCACGCCTCTTCTTCCTTTCGGGGCAAGCAAAAAAGCTTATCATGTCAAGGTCGTATGACAAACAGGAAGTCCACCAGCCTGGAGTTTATCTAAAGGTCATTGAGTTCGCCGTTTTTTGCTGCCCTCACATTCTTTCGAACTCGTCCTAGGGCTTTTCACCGATTGAGCTCATTTTTGGTCAGCATCACCTAGACCCATGGGGCTGCAAAAGTTATGCAAATTTTTTCGCTCACTTTCACGGTTTTCGTTTGATGCCGCCTTCCAGCCGACGTACGATTTTTGGCTCGCCACCATTTCTTCAACTTGTAATAACTCTCACACGCATGGTCGGATTTGAATCGGACCAATTGATGAATTGTTGTCCCTGCAGCCCTGAACCCATTTCATTAAACAAAATCGAAATAGGCCCTATAGCGCCCCCTGTATAACGATTTGAACATTGCCATTCAAACAAAACCACTTACTTTGTCAGAATTGCACCAAATTTGGCACAGACATCCTTTAGGGCATCCTGATCATAAAAGCCAATCGGACCCATGCCCTATTTTCAATGCTTTTGCCTTGGCGATGACGAAATCTCGCCATTCATTTCCAATGGGAATTTTGCAAAATGTCCAGTTTTCGCACACCTCGTACTTGAGTGAACTCGTCCTAGGGCTTTTGACCGAAAGAGCTGATTCTTGGTCAGCATCATCTAGACATGTGGGGCAGCTAAAGTTATCCAAATTTTTTTGCTAACTTTTACGGATTTCCTTTGCCGGACCCCAGAAGTTGACCTATGTTTTGCCATCTTCAAATTGTGATAACTCACAAACGCATGGTCGGATTTCAATCGGACCAATTGATGAATTGTAGAGCCCACTGGCCTGAACCCATGTGACTTAAGAAAATCACTATAGATGCAATAGCGCCCCCTATGTACTTGCACTTACTTTGTCAGAACTGTACCAAATTTGGCACAGACCTCCGTGATGGTCCACTAAAGCATGTGATCTACTTGGGGGGTTGTGGGGGGTGCGGATGGCACCCCCTATGTACTTGCACTTACTTTGTCAGAACAGTACCAAATTTGGCACAAGCATCCTTCAGGGCATCCTCATCAAAAGGCCAATTGGACCACACGTTATAGTTGCAATAGCGCCCCCTATGTACTCACACTTACTTTGTCAGAATTGTACCAAATTTGGCACAGACGTCCGCGGGGGTCCACTAAATGACGTGGTCTTCTTGGGGGGGGGAGGGGGCAGCCAATTTTTGGAGGGTAGTCAATTCAGTGGGCTACTCAGGGAGGCTGTCCCATTCAGGGGGGCACCTAGGGGAGGCACTCGGGAGGAGGTGGTCTCCTCGGTGGTTTGGTCCGTTCATGGAGAGGCGCTTAGGGATGCGGTTTGTTCGGGGACGTGGTTCGCTCGAGGCGAGGGCCGTTCATCGCCGCTTGCGGCTATATTTTGTTTTATTTTTTTGTATGATGTGTAGCAAACTCATTGCTTAAGGTTAATATTTTTACAATAAAATGTTGGGAATCTTGGATAACTCTATTCTTTTGTAAAAATCTGATTAACTGAAAACATAATGGACCGATTAATCAATTATTAAAATAGTTTGTTGCAGCCCTAGACAGCATCTTTGTTTGCTGTGTTACATTTATCCGCTGTAATATCCCAGTGTGTTAGTACCTGCTTGTGCCATTCAGAGTCTTTTCTTGTGTGGGAGTGCACAGCTGTATCTTAATTCTAGTACAGAGATTTAGAGCCTTTCTTCCTGGTGCTCTCACTCTATTGTGTGGTAATTGTACGTGAGATAATGCTAACCTCAGCTTCTGCATTGAACACATTCTCACACAACTCAAGGCTTTAGCCAAGCCTGTCAAATAGTAGTTTTATTGTAGAGGAAATACAACAACATACAGTATAATCTCTTAAGAGAGCAATGTAAAGACTGAAAGCCATAAACTACAGTGGCTGCATAACACCCATAGTGTTGAATACAGCATTTTGGAAGAGTTGTCACCTGTCAACACCTGATTCTCTGTCTGTTTTGATACAATGCTGTCCTGTCCAATGCTGAAGAAGACCTGACGATCAGGAAAAGGCCACATCGGCTTGAAATGTCTATTACAAGTGGGAACCACTGGGACCTTTACATAGGAAAGACATCAATTTTAGTGTGTGCATGAATACTTGTATTTTAATGGAACTGATAACCCAGAGAGGAGTCTTACCAACACCTAGCTTTGTAGCCTTTAGTTGTTTTAGTTTTAAGGCACATTTACCCTGGTTTTACTGCTTGTTTCGATCAGCACCATCTTCCCAACACCAGAAAGTACACTGACAAAGTTAGAAAAAGTGGAGCATTTTGTAAGAAAATTAAGTTTTGCATACTTCAGATTTTCTTCCAACTGAAGTTGGTCTAGACCAAAATAAGAACTAATAGAAATATTAATGTTTGACTTACGTTCATCAGGGCTGCATCCAAAATTGCACACTATGTAGTAGGTACTACATTTGAGTAAGTACGTATTTCCCGACTGTTAAAAAAGTATGTTCTATGTAGTATGACTATGGGTAGTATGAATGGAATTCGGACAAACTACATCCGCCATGTTGATGATGTCACATGTCATGCGTCATCACAACAGCGCAAATATTTACAGCCCACTGTACAGGACAGCAATGTTTTAATTCTGTTAAATGCTCTAATCTCATTAAACTGCTTAACAACAAATGTCTCGTTAAAAAAGCAGTGTTAACAAACTGATGTACAGCATTGACGTTGGCTTGATCTGCTCAAAAATAAAGATTAAACATCTTTTTGTGGCCGATTCACAAAATTGTCATCAATTTAATTTGAACTTAAAACTTTGAATAAGTCAGCTGTTTATTTAGATTATGTTAAACAAGTGCGATTTAACCACAATAAACAACAATTTTCCCCGAGGTAGGCCTGTAAAAAACCACGTCGTCACTTTCCGCCGTTTCCGGCATATGACGTCTCCTCTCCCGTGGTCTCATGGGATAGCAAAGTGTCTATCATATGCATAGTACAGAATTCGAGCAGAAGTAATAGGTCATCCGGGTACTTCTCAGCTACTGTTCTTCGCATACTACCAATTGGAACATACTACTCGCCTTGCATACTGGTTTTTGTATACTATATATTAGGGAAGTATGCGATTGGACGCAGCCAAGGTGCACAGAAAGGACATGTTGTCTGGACATTGAGCTTTTGGTAGCTGTTCTCTGGCCTTATTTTCCCAGTCATATCATTGCCATACTTGGACGTCTTCAGGAAGATGCTGCACATGTTTTACCAAACTGTGGTAGCAATTGTGCTGTTTTATGCTGCTGCCCGCTGGTTAGGCAGGACTGGAATGAGGCTGGACTCACTGGAGGCTGTGGTGGAAAGATGCTCACAGACAAAGATAGAGTCCATCCTTGAATATCCTGATGGAGCAGAGAAGCATCTGCAGTGGACGACTCACCTCACTGAGCTGCAGGACTAAACCATACAGGAGATCCTTCATCCCCACTGTTATGCTCTACTACACCTTAGCCAATGCGAGATGATGACTGAGATGATGACTATCACTACTGACTGACTAATTAACTGTCGTGGAATGATTACTGGGATGAGTAAACTTTATATCATCTTGAAATAATGCTGATGCTTTGTGTTTGCAGGATATTTTAAAAAGTATTTCATTAACATGTTTCAACCTTGTGTCTGCTTGTTACGTAGTTCCTTTGCTCCTTGGTGAATGGAAAAATCAATCTATGCACTTGTATGGAGCACAATCAGTTAGTTAATGATAAATGGTTTTATAGACACAACAACACTAGTGTTGTAGAGTGCAGAATACTAGTAATATTGAAAACACAGTTTTGGGAATGCTGGGAGAATGGCAGCCATACTCACCTGCACTATTTCAACTTAATATACAGTGGTGTGAAAAAGTTTTGGCCCCCTTCCTGATTTCTTATTTTTTTGCATGTTTGTCACACTTTGTTTCAGATCATCAAACAAATTTAAATATTAGTCAAAGATAACACAAGTAAACACATCATGCAGTTTTTAACCCTCTGGGGTCGACGCACGCGCCGGCGCCTTTTGACGCATCTTTTTCTGATAAGGCCGAAACAAACTGAAATTACTCCGTCAATTCTGATCGTACAGATAAAAGAAGTATATCATTCAAATCTGTAAAGGGTCTAGTTTTAGTGGTATACCATCATAATAACAACAAAACGTTGTGCTTTTTTTAAATAAAGAAAGCCGACAGGGTGCGCTCTCGGACTTTTCTGTCTCTGCCATTTCTCTTCACAGACGCGTAAATAAAACAACCAGAATCTCAGCGAATACTTGCCTCATAAAAATAAGAATTATATGGCTAGAAAGCTTGAAATGTTTTCTTTTGAGTGAAACAATTCAAGTCAAAAACAAATCATCACTTTTTATTTAATCCGTATGAACGTAAGGAGAAGTCCGTTTTTTCCTGTCTCACCTCATTACAGGTAATGCGGTCCCGCCTTGTACACTGTCCACTGTTCACATGTAAATAATCTCAGGTGAACCAGGTAAATATGTGCACGCCCCCGAGAAATGACACAAAATATCAAACTTCATCATAGAATTTACTCACTTTTTCGGCCCGTTTGGATGATGGCGCGTTACGCACGTGAAGCGGCGCTCCTTATATTCCACACAGAGACAAACAGTTTAGCTTGTCCTCAGAGTAAAAACAATGATTTTAACTCAAATGAGGATCGTTTGCTCCTCATTGTGTTGTATTGTACAGCACTAATCCGTCCCATCTACATTGACTGAAAGGCTCATTATGCGCGCCTTTGTCTGGACGTTCAGTGCGTCTTTTGTGTTCTCAGGTAAATCACATGACTATTCATCCTCAGACACACCCTCTTGCATATGGCCTTTCTGGACAAAAAGTGTCTTAGAAAATTTAAATCAGTGTATTGTTTTCTGTGAATGTGTGAACAAGATGACATTCACAGCACTCTGAAGTAAACACTTTAGCCTACAACATGCTGGTCTCCAAAGTCTTGTGAACCAAAGTTCTGTTTGTGTTTTATGGTCTTATTTCAGTGAGTAAAAAATTTTAGTTTTTCACTATAACCATGCATAAACACTTTTTTCTCAAAAACACAATAATGTATAAACTTGAAGCTCACATATTATTGTAGCCAATTTTGTGCTGATTACAGTGTTATTAGACTTTAGACATTAATATGTTTAAAAAACACTGAAAAAAGCACAAATGTCAGGACATGTCAAAATTTGTCCAGGCCCCAAAAACCCCCTCAGACCCCAGAGGGTTAAATGAAGGTTTTTAATTTTTATTAAGGGAAAATAAAATACAAAACTACAGAAGTGTTTGCCCCCGAAACCTAACAACTGGTTGGGCCACCCTTAGCAGCAACAACTGCAATCAAGCATTTGCAATAACTTGCAATGAGTCTGTTACAGCACTGTGGAGGAATTTTGGCCGCTCATCTTTGCATAATTGTTGTAATTCAGCCACATAGGAGGGTTTTTCGACCATGAACCGCCTTTTTAAGGTCATGGCACAGCATGTCAATCGGATTCATGTCAGGACTTTGGCTAGGCGACTCCAAAGTCTTTATTTTGTTTTTTTTCAGCCATTCAGAGGTGGACTTGCTGGTGTGTTTTGGGTCATTGTCCTGCTGCAGAACCCAAGTTCGCTTCATCTTGAGGTCACGAATAGATGGCCAGTCATTCTTCTTCAGGATTTTCTGATAGACAGAAGAATTCATGGTTCCATTTATCACAGCAAAACAGCCCAAGACTATCACACTACCACCACCATATTTTACTGTTGGTATGATCTTCTTCTTCTGAAATGCACTGTTACTTTTACACCAGGCGTAATAGGACACACACCTTCCGAAAAGTTCAACTTTTGTCTTGTCAGTCCACAGAGTATTTTCCCAAAAGTCTTGAGGATCATCAAGATGTTTTCTGGCAAAACTGAGACGAGCCTTTATGTTCTTTTTGCTCAGCAGCGGTTTGTCTTGGAACTCTGCCATGCAGACCATTTTTGCCGAGTCTCTTTCTTATGGTGGAGTCAATGAACAGTGACCTTAACTGAGGCAAGTGAGGCCTGCAGTTCTTTGGATGTTGTTGTGGGGTCTTTTGTGACCTCTTGGATGAGTCGTCGCTGCACACTTGGGGTAATTTTGGTCGGCCGACTACTCCTGGGAAGGTTCTCCACCGTTCCATGTTTTCGTCATTTGTAGATAATGGCTCTCACTGTGGTTCACTGCAGTCCCAAAGCTTTAGAAATGGCTTTATAACCTTTTCCACACTGATAGATCTCAATTACTTTCTTTCTCATTTGTTTTTGAATTTCTTTGGATCTCGGCATGATGTCTAGCTTTTGAGGATCTTTTGGTCTACTTCACTTTGTCAGGCAGGTCCTATTTAAGTGATTTCTTGACTGTGAACAGGTGTGGCAGTAATCAGACCTGGGTGTGGCTAGAGGAATTGAACTCAGGTGTGATTAACCACAGTTATGTTTTAACAGGGAGGCAAACACGTTTTCACATCCTTTTGTTTTTCCTTAATAATAAAAACCATTTAAAAACTGCATGATGTGTTTACCTGTTATCTTTGACTAATATTTAAATTTGTTTGATGATCTGAAACAGTGTGACAAACATGCAAAAAAATAAGAAATCAGGAATGTATATGTTGAATATGTTGTTGAATTCACTGCAACATCAAAACCACCATAGGTCAGTTAGATGAATAAATCTCCTCCTAACAATCCTGAATACCTTTATTTCCCTTTAGTCTTATTTTGTTTTCCAGAATGCAGGTCTTTGTTTCTCCCTGCAATTCCCCCCAATTCCCCCAAAATCCTCAGCCCTGTCAGCCTAGTGCTCTCTACTGTGTCTTGGCAAAGTCTTTTGGGATACATTACAGTTTCCCTCTGTTGCCTGGCACTCCATCATAGGAAGCTAAGCCATTAATGAGAAGTAATACCTTTGAATGTCACCACATTACTAATTTGTCTAAATTGATGAATTCATTTGTTGCATGTTTTATTTGACACTGATTTCTAGATCTATTGTGGGCCTTTTTGTGTTATATTTAGGATTACATCACTCCCACCTGACACATCCATTTCCTCTTTGACTCTTATAAGTTAATCTTGGTTGTAGCAGGCAACTCCACTTAGGTAATAGCTGTTTTGTTCATGTTATTTGAGCCTGCATATGACGTTAAAGAGTCATCTGAGCATGACTGGCCTGTGCTGGGTGTGTTGGGGGTGTGTGTGAATAGTAGAGGTTTTATTCGTTTAAATCGGTGTGCGTGTGAGAATAATACAAGTTCTACTTCCAATTTTCCTGACCGCCAGAGGGCCAACCGCCATATTTCCTTCACCTGTGACCCCGGATGACCCCCAGAGGTGATATATTCCAGCGTCATCTGAGGCTCTTTAACTACACAATCTTCTCGCGTGTGGTTTACACTGTGTCACTTGCGCATACCTGTCAACATTGGGATTGGAAAATAAGGGAAATCCAACTGCAACTCCATGACAGTCGCTGGGAGCCCTGTGATCCCGCCAGTCAGAGAAGCGGAGTTTCACCCTCCAGGGGCTGCGACTGTATGTATTTGAGGACCTCAGGTACGGCTGTATATGTATCTTCGTTTTCACCTGTGCTGGTTTAGACTGCGTGCGCATCTTCTTCCCTCAGCCGCGGTGCTGTCTTAGCTGGCTTTCTTGCTATACCTAGTAAGCCTGCTGGTGACGGCTCCCTCTCCCAGCTCGCTGAGATAGGTGTAGCATTATATCGCGGCAGTCGAAGCGCCGTGGTTATTTTCTCTTTATCAGTAACTTAAACCTCCGCTGGTGATGGCAGTGTTCTCACTCTCCGCTCCCAGTTTTTGGCAGTTGTTGTCTTGGAGCGACAGGGAAGTACCTGCCACGTAAGCCCATGCATTGGCTTGGCTAGCAGGGTTATTTCAGCCTTTGCTGCTTGATACTGGTGCAGACAGTGGAGCCTCTCATCATGCATGGGGCTCACTGCTATATGACCTGTGGTGTGCACTTCAGGCTGATGATGGCCATGATGATCTGCCCTGCCTGCCTTGGTCCTGATCCACTTGAGTGAAGGGCTATCTGACAACCCATGCATGCATTGCAGCTACATGCCTCGAGCACTGAGAGTAGCTAGGTTGGCACTGCTGTCAACAGCAAGTGAGGGTGACTTCCCTGCCTCAGGGCGAGAGACGTTAGTCCCACCTCGCTGGTCAAAGCACCTGACTGAGACCACGGTTGGAACGACTCACCCTAGGAAAAGGGCAAAAGCCGGACATGGGCTCTCTTCTGGGGTCGACACCCTGGCCCTCCAGCAGAGGAGGCAAGACTGTCCTCTCCGCCCATGACTGTTTTAACCCCAGAGGACATTGTCCTTTCACTGCTTGCCTCGGCCTCCAAGTTTCTGGAGGATACTGAAGAGGGGTTGACTGCTCGGAGCTCACTGACTGATGTAGGCTATAATTCCATGCAATGGATCATGTACATCGCTCTGGAGCGTTTGCAAATCGAAGTTCCGCAGCAGGCTGAGTCAGCCCCAGAAAGCGCCTTCTTCAGGCGTGGACGAGCCCCTACTGCTTTTGTTGTTCCCCATTCCATAGAATATCTGAATTCAATTCAATTCAATTCAATTTTATTTGTATAGCGCCAAATCACAATACAAATCATCTCAAGGCACTTTACAAAAACTAAAAACCCAACAATTCCCTTATGAGCAAGCACTTGGCGACAGTGGAGAGGAAAAAACTCCCTTTAACGGAAGAAAAAAACCTCCAGCAGAACCGGGCTCAGTTTGGGCGGCCATCTGCCGGTTGGGGTGAGTGGATAGAGCAGAGAGAAAAGAACAGCAACAATAAACAACAAATAGACACTGCAGGTTGGTGGGGCCAGTAACTGCATATCAGCGATAAACAGCTCCAGGACCAGGGACACCTGCAGAAGGTACAGAGAGAGAGAGAGAGAGAGGGAGGGAGAGAGCACAAACTAGGGGAGAGAGAGAGCACAAGGTTAGTAACATTCAATGGTGGAATATACATGAGGTGGGAGGAGAGAAGAGAGGGGAGGGGAAGGGAAAGGGGGGGGTTAGGGTAGGGGAGCTCAGTGCACCGATGGTCCTCGGGCAGTCTAGGCCTATAGCAGCATAACTAACTAAGGGATGGTTCAGGGTTGCCTGAAGCCAGCCCTAACTATATGCTTTGTCAAAGAGGAAGGTTTTAAGTCTAGCCTTAAAAGTACAGAGAGTGTCTGCCTCCTGAACCCAGGCTGAGAGCTGGTTCCACAGGAGAGGAGCTTGATAGCTAAAGGCTCTGCCTCCCATTCTGCTTTTGAGAACTCTGGGAACCACAAGTAGGCCTGCACTCTGAGAGTGAAGTGGTCTATTGGGATAATATGGTACTATGAGGTCTTTAAGGTATGAAGGAGCTTGATTATGAAGGGATTTGTATGTGAGAAGAAGGATTTTAAATTCTATTCTATATTTTACAGGGAGCCAATGAAGAGAAGCCAATATAGGAGAAATATGATCTCTCTTGCTAGTTCCTGTCAGGACTCTGGCTGCGGCATTCTGGATTAATTGGAGACTTTTTATTAAGATATTAGGACATCCAGATAGTAATGAGTTACAGTAATCTAGCCTTGAGGAAACAAATGCATGGACTAATTTTTCTGCATCTTTTTGAGACAGGATGTTCCTAATTTTGGAAATGTTGCGCAGGTAAAAGAATGCAGTTCTAGAAATTTGTTTTATGTGTGAGTTAAAGGACATGTCCTGGTCAAAAATAACTCCAAGGTTTTTTTTGCAGTAGTGCTGGAGGCCAGGGCTATGCCATCTAGAGTAGCTATAATTTTAGAAAAGTTATTTCTGAGATTTTTAGGCCCAAATATAATGACTTCTGTTTTCTCCGAGTTTAAAAGTAAAAAGTTACTGGTCATCCAAGCCTTTATGTCAGTTAGACAGGCTTGAAGTCTGGTTAACTGGTTTGTGTTAACAGGTTTAATAGATAGATATAACTGAGTGTCATCCGCATAGCAGTGGTAATTAATAGAGTGCTTCCTAATGATATATCCTAAAGGAAGCATGTACAGGGTGAACAGAATCGGTCCTAGCACAGAACCTTGTGGAACTCCATAACTAACTTTTGTTCGTGTGGAAGGTTCATCATGGACATGAACAAACTGGAATCTGTCCGATAAATAGGATTGGAACCACTTTAACGCTGTTCCTCTGATACCAATCACATGCTCCAGTCTCTGTAATAAGATGTTGTGGTCAATGGTGTCGAATGCTGCACTAAGGTCGAGGAGGACAAGTATCGAAACAAGTCCATTATCTGAGGCTAAGAGAAGATCGTTGGTAACTTTCAACAGTGCTGTTTCTGTACTATGATGTGCTATGTAACTGAAGGAGTTACATGCCTGCTGGAGAGACCCCAGAGCCCAGTCACAGCTTTCAGTTGATGGTCGTGCCCTGGCGTCCAGACACAATGCAGCGGAGGCAAGGCTGGGCTGTCGCACATGCCCATGGTCAAGCCAGCTTATTGTGACACCTGAGGAGGCACTACACCCGACTGTCCGGTGCTGCGACCCTAATGTCGAGTCCAGGACAACCTTCTGACAAGGGTCTATAATGGCAGTGCATCTGCCAGTCGCCTTGGCAATTCACTGGCAGATCTTATGTTCACTTTATCAGCCTCTCTGCAGGATAGCACTGCTGGCACTTCTGCCATTGGTTTTAGTGATGCAGCATTGCAGGCTCTTGCTCTATTGATGCGGCCTTGAGAGGTGTACCTTTGGACGGCCTTCGGGTCTACTCAGTAAGGTATGTACTTAGGACACCTCGTGACTTCACTGGTATGAATCATTCAGTGCTTGCAGCACTGCCCCCTGGCGGTCAGGAAGGATGAGACAGAAGATAGACGTATGTAACTGCAGTTCTTTGAATCCTCAATGACCGCCAGAGCTCTCTTGTCCCTTAGAATCCTTGCATTCCCGTGAGAAGATTCTGTAGGAAAAGAGCCTCGGATGACGCCGGAATATATCTCATCTGGGGTTAAATGGGGTCACAGGTGACTTTTTTGGTATAATTACTCAAACTACGCATGTGCGAATAGAGCATTCAGTGCTTGCAGCAGCGCCCCCTTGCAGTCATTCAGGAGTCATAGAACTGCAGTTACATGCGTAACACTTGTTTTATTCATTTAAATTTGTGTGTGTGTGAATAATTGAGGTTTTATTTGTTTAAACTGGTGTGTGTGAGAGGTTAGTAGAAGATGTAATAATAGAGATTTTATTCATTTAAATTTGTGTGTGTGTGTGTGTGTGTGTGTGTGTGTGTGAGTGAGTGAGAGAGAATAGTAGAGGTTGTATTTGTTTAAATCCGTGAGTGAGAGAGAGAAAGGGAATAGTATAGTAGTAATTATTTGTTTAAACTTCTGTGTCCAGTTTTTCATTTTCACTTTCAGGAGTTTTTCTAGCCTTAAAATGCTGGACCTCATGGAGTTTTCTATGCAAACTGATCCACATTTACTTCAAGGACTTCCCCCATTATTAGTCATTACAAGGTGAAAGCTAAGCAATCTGCTGCACTGCCTTCATTCATTACCATTCTTTCCCTGTAGGTTTGTTGATTTGCAATTTATCGCTATTCGCACATGGAAATGTTGATTCTGTTACCTGAGGCTTTAATCCTCACTGTTGAAACAGGCATTTTCCAGTGGATATGAGCAGTGACAGTGGAAGGTAACCTCTAAGCTTAAACTGGCAAGAAGTGAACTCGCCCCACAACACTGTGGGTGGAGTTCAGAGGGGATGATTTCAGGCTATATTATATTATATATTATATTACAGCAGCCAACTTCAGAAAATGCTGTCAAGCCACTGTCACAGCTGTTTACTGTTGCTGGTTGACATGTAAACAATTTAATAGTGAATATTAACCCTCTGAGGTCGATGACCACGCCGGCGTGTTTTGACGCATCTTCTCCTGATAACGCTGAAACAAACTTAAATTACTCCGTCAATTTTGATCGTACAGATAAAAGAAATATATCATTTAAATCTGTAAAGGGTCTACTTTTGGTTGTATACCATCATAATTACAACAAAACGATGTGCTTTTGTTAAATAAAGAAAACCGACAGGGTGCGCGCTCTCTCTGTCATCTCTCTTCACAGACACGTAAATAAAACAACCAGAATCTCAGCGAATACCTGGCTCATAAAAATAAGATATATGACTAGAAAGCTTGAAATGTTTTCTTTGAAATGTCGAAAACAAAATCATCACTTTTTGTTTAATCCGTATGAGCGTAAAGAGAAGTACATTTTCTCCTGTCTCACCTCATTACAGGTAATGCGATCCCACCTTGTATTCTGTTCACTGTTCACATGTAAATAATCTCAGATGAACCAGGTAAAAATGTGCACGCCCCCATGAAATGACATAAAACGTCAAACTTCGTCATAGAATTTACTCACTTTTTCTGCGTGTTTGGATGATGGTGCGTTACGCACGTGAAGAAGCGTTTCTTATATTCCACACAGAGACAGTTTAGTTTGTCCTCAGAGTAAAAACAATGATTTTAACTCAAATGACAAATGTTTGGCTCCGCATTGTGTTGTATTGTGCTGCACTAATCTCTCAGCTACAGTGACTGAAAGGCTCATTATGCCTTGTCTTTGTCTTTGTCGTTGAGTGCACCTTTTGTCTTCTCAGGTAAATCACGACTATTCATCCTGAGACACACCTTCTTGCATATGTCTTTTCTAAACAAAAAGTGTCTTAGAAAATTTAAATCAGTGTATTGTTTACTGTGAATGAGTGAACAAGATGACTTTCACATCATTGCGAAGTAAACACTTTAGCCTACAAGATGCAGTTCCCCAAAGTCTTGTGAACCAATGTTCTGTTTGTTTTATAGCCTTATTTCAGTGTCTTAAAAATTGTAGTTTTTCACTAACCATGCATAAACACTTTTTTCTCAAAAACACAATCATGTATAAACTTGCTGCTCACATACATAATAGCCCATTTTGTGCTGATTACAGTGTTATCAGACTTTAGCCATAAATATGTTTAAAAGCAACTGAAAAAAGCACAAATGTCAGGACATGTCAAAATTTGACCAGGGCCCCAAAACCCCCTTAGACCCCAGAGGGTTAAAGGGAAAAAACGGTTCTCTTTCCAGTCATTGGAGGCATTTGATGACTAGTCACTTCAAATACTTGGAGACAAAATTGCATTTTGCTTGTATTGGGGGATGGTGTTCATGCATCTGTGATGATCCTCACACTTTATCTTGCACATTCTTTCACACACTCTCCTTGGGGTTTCACACGCACAAGGCTCTGAGCTATCCTTATTTATGTACTCTGTTTATTGTTCAAATATTGCGCAGTACATCAAGACTATTCAAATATAAAAAGCTTCTATAATACAGGAAAAGGATTACTGACACTAATTTGAAGTAAAAAACAAATTAAAAGAATCTTTCAGCCCCTCTCACACTGCAGTTTGAAAAAGTGAAAAGGTGGAAGGAATAAAGTAAGCTGACAATAGGCCCAGTTTTATCTGACCAATAAAACAGTTATATATCGTTTGATTACTAGTTAATCTCTTTTTTTAACTTACAGAAGTAGCAGACAGTTTTATAAAAATACCCCCCAACCACCTTTTTTATATTCACATCTTGGAGGAAGTCATATGTGTAAAAATGTATCTTCAACATTATTTTAATGTTGCAGTTAGGATTTTAAATAGAACTGTGTTTGGTGTTAAGTATCATTATTTGTGTGTATTTCTGAGATGGTGGGTGCCCAAGGAGGTGACAGTACAACAGAGCTTCTTGAGAGCCACATGTGTAGGGGGACTCTTGACAGGAGCCCTGAAGCTATAACGTTTTGAGCTCTGAAGTTCTTACAGGTTTTGCTTTCAAACATGTTGCTTAAAAACCCTTCCTGGAAGGTAGTGGTTAGTGTCCCACCAACTTCAAAATTGAATAGAAATACATGGAAAAGCATCTCTGTTGTCAACAGGGCTGTCTTGTTTGCCATATTTTTTAAGAGTTCAGGAGTTCAAGAAAATTAAGTCAAGGGGCAGTTTTTATTTTCTCTCAGCCCACAGGCGCCTCATTCCTGGTTGGGGGCTTGCTTGTGTCCATTTTGCTCTGTGCACCCTGATTCCAGCATAGCCCTGTTTCTGCCATGTCCTCCAGCCCTTTGTTATCTCCCCAATTCATGACTGTGGCTTGACAGTATGGCTTCTTTGTCCTCATCCTCAACCACTCTGTTCTTCCTCTTCTCTCTGGGAAAGATGTTCATGTCAGGCTTCTTTACCTACTCCGCATTTCAGTCTTTCTTGTAGAGGTCTTTTCTGATCACAGGTTCTTAAAGGTCCTCCATCTTCTAATTTGCCAATTACAGTGTGGTGTAGATGTAAACAAAAACTATTACAAAGAGGTTTAGAAAAGTGCCAATGATGCCTAACATTGCCAAGATGGACTCCTCCTGCTCCTCTTTGACCTCCAGTGCCTGCACGTCCTCAAGGGTGATGACTGTGGTGCCCATGGTCCTGATGCTCACCTAACCTGGCAAGCGGACACTTACCTGGAATTAAAAGGAAATTATGGAGGACGTGTCAGAAGTTGTCACACAAAAGTAGGAAGCCACAACAGAACGCGGTCAGAAATAACACATTGCTTTCAAGGCTTGACGGTGCTTTTTTTGGTTTGTTTTTTTTTGTCCTCCTCCCAAAAGCATATATATATATATATATGCATATATATATATATATATATATACACACACACACGTGTGTGTGTCTCAGAGCAGATAGCTCTGCATTAAGACACCCCCTCCAATGAGACCCCCCCCCCAACCAAAAAGAAATCAATAGCGAATCGAACAAAACAATGGCTACGCAGAGCAGAGTGGAGATTAGTCACCAGTGTTTATGACCTGCCACAGCTTGAAGCCGAGCTCCGTGGCAACAGCGAGCTCGTCACCAGCATTTGTTCTCATCCTCATCCTTGGATTATCTGCAATAAAACTGTTAAATTGCCAGCACTAATGCTCAATGGGTTTCTTGCATGTCAGAATAAGACTGATTTTAATGGTGCCTTTTAAAGCCCCTCACACCCGCCCACCTTTTTCATGTGCCATTAATGATTTAATCACCCCACACCTCCAGATCCTTGTCAGTAGTTCTGACAACTGTAACTTATACATACTCTAGGTAATGCTTATTTTTAACTATGAAATAATTCCCGCCTTCTTTGTGAGGTGGTCTATGGTAGTAAGAAAAAGGAGCTGTGGAGAGTGTTTCTAATTGAGCTGTGTAAGCCCAAATGTTAACAGTATAAATCTTTGCTCATTCTTATGCCTTTCAAATCTCACATCAACATCTGATACAGCAAGCCCTAAAATGAAATTCAACAAATAACAAAATTACAGACATGAAAAATTATTGCATACCAAGAAAGAATCCTTACCATAAAGTATCTAAGGTGTAAATGAAAATCATCCAGCATGATTTTTGGATCCTCACTGGAAAACCATGGCTTTAAGGGCATTCTACATGAGGACCCCTGGGGGTGAGACTGACTGTAGCACAGATCCACTGCCTGTGAGCGACAGGCACAAGTGACGGAGAGAGGAATAGAAGACAACAGTTTTAAGTGTTGTTTCCAGTGAAAACCTCCTTGTCACTTCCACAGTCCTGCGGTCTGTAGCGCCACCTGTCAGGTTAAACAACCCCTCACCTCCTTCCCTTTTGATTAAGTTGGCCCCCACAGAAGTCTTTGCAGTTTTCTTTATCCGCAGGTTTGCATTGCTGCTGTTAAAGTGCTACCAACTATTATGTATGGGGTGAGAAGCCTTTTCCTTATTTGCCCCCTCCCACCTGCCCAGCTTTACTCTCATCTTTCCACTCTCTTGAGTTTCAGCTCCCTCTTGAGTTCCCTGTCACCGCTTTTCCTAAACTTGTCACAACTTCTCCACCTCCTTCTGGGTTTTTCCGTAAATCTACACAGCCTTTCGTTCTGTAGCACTGCCCAACCCCCAACACTTGCTTTGGGACCCTCCGAGGAACAGAGCAGTTATTGCCTTTCAGAAAAACCTTATGCTTGTCAGTAAAGACCCTGTTCCAATACCATGCACATATCTTAGAAGATCAGTTGATAATCTCTCGGTGACACCCAGCCTCAGAACAGGCAGGTTCCAGAAATTAGTCAATTCTGGCAGGTGATATTCCAGAAGAGAAGGAGCTATAAAATCCAGTGGTGCAAACGTCTGTAGAGAGGCAGAGGCAGCCCGACCGCCAGACAGTCGTTACGGCAACACGGATCTCGAGCTACCACCAGTGACAGCGGTGTTACGATAGGTTTCCAACACCAGGTATTCACCATGGAAGGACGATACATTGCATAACCAAGCAGAATGATGGCGAGAGGAAAGACAGATCCTGATAACCTCAGAAGGAGAAGGAACATGAGAATGCGAGAGGGAGGGAGGGAGGAAAAGAAAAGGAGGAGGGAGGGGGAAATGACATCGCTTAAGCTTACTGTCTCCTCCTCTCCCACTGCTGTGAGGGTTGGTTGAGCATACACCCGTACAGCTCCCACCTAAACAACACACAAACACTGAAAGGAGAGATAAAAACAGAAAGAATAGGTTCATTCATCTCCAGCGTGCCACGTTCCTTCTCTGAGCTCAGTTGTTTCTATTCTGGCAACCCTGCAGAGAGAGAGAGGAGTGGAAGAGGTGGGGACACAATAGGAAGCAGAGGGGAATTAAAGGAAGATTGACATTGTATAGAAAATAAAGAGGGAGGCAGTGTGTCTATGCACTTAGATATTTATCTTCAAACCTTCTGCTACAAAGACATTATGCCTGTAGAATTGTCTGTGCTTTTCCTTTGCTGTCTGATTTATTTTTTTGGTTCACCCTTGATTGTCCCTTATTGCTGTGCAAGCCCTAAAATGGCATACACAAAATAACATGGTTACTATTTTTGAATCCTAAGACAATTGAAATTATACCACAGCAACAAAAATAAGAAAACGTTATAATTTTTATTGTAGTGGAATGGTGAAAATAGGTAAGTAAGTTAAGAAATTACTGGATTGTTCTGTATTCACCTTTAGTAAAAAGCACACTGGTCTTGTAATATTAGTATTTTTATGTAAGATTGCAAAAGTGTGAGACTTGTATATGTATACTCAGTGTTGATTCTGAATATACCAATGCCATTTAATACACACTGGGCTTTTTTATCTGTGCAAAGAAGATGTGTCAGTGCTATTTAGGAAATAATCATGTCATTTGATTTGTCTTCAGAAAGACAAAAAATATGACATAATTTACTCAAGAATCAGGAGGAAAAATTAGGATCTGTTTGAAATAAAAAGTTATGATTCAGGTTTTTCCCAATCATACAGCCCTATGTTTTGAAAAGTTGTGCTTTTCGTGTATGCAAGCTTTATGAAAAAGTAGGCGGTCTTTGAGTAGTTTATACTATATTGTCTGTCATTACATGTATAGTTTTACCAGCTCTTATACCCTAAAATCATTACTGCTGTCATTTTTGGTCTTCCTTTTATAATCGCCATATTTGGAACCAGTTTGTTTAAAAGGGAGTGGTTGTTAATTTTCCACTCTCAGTAAATTCACTATGCCCTCTTCATTTGATGGTTTATAGTAACTTAATATAATGCTCATTTTTAAATAGGATTGAATGAGTTATTTTAGAGTTTGAGATATTTTCCTTTTTTTAACCCAGCTTCGATGTCCACACAGTGTATATCAACCCAGAACTAACTTAGCTGATGGGATTCTTTGTGCACAGTGCGCAGTCACTGCTTCTTCTGTCTGAAGTGGCACAGAGCTTGAGGCCACTTTTTATGGTTGTTCCACATGGTCTTGCTTTGAAACACATTATCCCGTGTCCACTGAGGCACAGTGTGTGTTCGTGGAGACATGTCAGAGGCTTATTATTTCAGCGACTCTCCTCTGTTCTGTTGCCCTAGAGGGGTCAAGAAAACCTGACTCTGTCCAGTCATGAGCTTGTATTATCCACCCACTCATTGTGACCCGCAATACCTTCTCAATACCTTTCCCTTTGGGAAGTCAACAGCAGTAACCAGCCCATGCGCTGGCTCTCCCATCCATTCTAGCTCTGTCTTTTATTACTGAGAATTAAACTAAACATGGGTTTTAAGACGGCCAGTCATTTCCTCTTGTCTTTGTTATGGTAGTATGGTTTTATTACCAAATTGCTAACATGGTAAGAACAAAGTACAATGGCGTGCATTTAATAATAATTGAATAATTAAAATAGATCCTGTAATAAATAAAGCAGCATAAATGCCTCATGGACACACAAGAACAGGCTAACAAACCCAATGGGATTTTGTAATTTATATTGATATGGACAAAAATTGGCAATAATGTTTAAGACTAACAGCCCAATGTTTACTCTCACATTAGTTTTCCTCAACCAATGAGGAACATTTCTGGTGCTTAATCTGCCAGTTTATAAGACTTTCTTCATGAGTGGTGGCTAACAATATTTGACCAACATAACATGGAAGACTAAGCACAGCAGCGTTATCAGAGTTTTGCAAAAACTAATAACTGTGCTGTCAATATTGTTGCACAATATAAATAAGTATTTTCATATAGATTCTTTAATCAGCTCTCCCTCTGACTGAACTCAGCAGTCAAGATAAGATATTTTTTCAATGCAATGTATTTTCTGGACTATATATAAAAGAGAGAATAACAAAAAGGAAGGCACAGGACATCCACAAACACTTTTTAGACATATGCCAAAGGGGTAAGAAACAAAGGCAGAAAGAAAAGGACACTTCTGAAAGCCACTGTCAAAAGGTAGAATGCACTTCCTTATTACACAGCCTTTAGTCTCACATTTTTCTCTCATGGGCAGTAGCTAAATGTACAAATGACAGAAATATTTGTATTAAGAGTATACATCAACTAATGGATTTAGTCTGTACATATAACACTGTACGTTTTGCACTGTTTTGCACTATTTTTACTCCTCTGGCTTGTCCTTGAACTTATACAGCAAAGCGACTTATATGTGTATATTTAAAGTCGTTTTGTCCAGTACTCACTAGTGTGTTAGATGATACTCTTCACTTCACTGAAGATAATACTGTGCTGAAAAAGTAAAAAAGCATTAATCTTACATTAACTTTGTTAAACTTATAAACATTCAACCTGGCAGACCATCTTATTGACTTTTTTAAACTTAAAAACATTGAACCTGGCCTACCGTCTTGTTAAATTTGTTAAACTTAAAAACATTCAGCCTGGCCGACCATCTTATTAACTTTGTTAAACTTAAAAACATTCATCTTGGCGGACCGTCTTAGGTTAACTTTGATGCAGCCAGGAGAGGTCTTATAAAGGCAGTGAGTATAAGGACAATGTATGGACAAATATAGCTGTAGGGCATCGTTATGACAGCAGTCTTTTTATATCCTACTGAGTAGTTTGCGGACAACACTACGTGGAACCGTTTGCCAACTGGTTTTTGTTTCCAATTTTTTGAATTTTATACATAGTGAGACTTTTTGAATGCCACCCCTTACTGACATTGTGCTATTTAAAGGTGACTGTGATTATTGAGTGTGGATACACAGTGCTTCCGGTCATCTAAGCCCTGCTATGCCGCTATCATACAATAACTAATTAAAAGCACAGAGGTGTCCATTTCAAAAACAAGTTCCTTTCTTGAAAGCTTCTGTGGATACCCCCTTTCTCATCCTTCCAAATACCAAATGTCAGTCTGTCAGCTGTAATTACAGAAATCTTCTCATCTTCACAAGGATCTGAAGAGCAGAATAGGCACTAAATTGGATCAAAAGTTGGACAGGAGCTGCAACAGGGTTTTAGGGTTAATTAGAATTTCTCTGGCATTTAATAGCAGTCTGGAAATGTCTGTGGTTGATTAGCCATGGTTTTTCCAGGTTTGAACCAATTGGCCATACAGTATCCAAGATTAGATGTGTGTCCACATACATATGATAAAAGAAGTCCAAAATGTTTTTTTTCCTGATACAGTAAATGGAGACATAACACATCTCTTGAACTGACTAACACACAGTATACATATTTGAATGTTTGAATTTTCAAAAATTTTCCAACCAACACTGCTCACCACACAATTACCATATCGTTGTTTGAGCATGCTGTTGCATTCATTTATTAGCTCCATCTGTGATGTGACTCTTATCTTAGGCTCTGCCTTTAATATATAAGTCACTAATATATCAGTACTTGCGTACATCCTGATTTCAGAGGCCACTTCCTAACACAGGTGTGACAGTCAGGTCTTCAGGCCCCCGTTAACTGTTAACCAGTCTAAACATCCAGCATAGCTACACTCTGTGTACTCTGTCTATCTCTGTGCAGCCCCCAGAAGGCCCTAAATCACAAGTGGAGGCTCACTGGTCATAGTGCTGCGATGACTTCAGGTCAGCACTACTATAATAGTCATTGTGGTGATAAATTTTCAGCCTTGTTGTGTTGTCTCTTGTTCAGAGAACTGGCTCTTGGTTTTTTCTTTACTATTGGCTCTGCACCACTCCAACTGCTGATGGAGTTTCTATAAATTCATTAACAATGGTCTTCAAAATTTGATGTCATTCCATCATCTAGCTATTTCACTGCCTAACTGGAAACATTTGAATGCCTAGTTGTGCCATCAAAAGTCAGGGGATCAAGTCAAGATAAGACTGAAGGATTCATCTTCTTCGTATCAAAAATGTGTGTATCAAGTTGTTGATAAATTTGAAAAAAACATGTCGAGCTCTTGGAGGTGTTTAAACTTGGGGAATGATCCAGGTCATCTGGCTCAACCTTGAATGGTTGATGTATTAACATTGCCAGCATAGTAAATGTTGCATGGAAATGGTCAGCTGATAACGTAAACAACTACCGTATTTTCCAGACTATAAGTCTCACCAGAGTATAGGTCACTTTAGCAAAAACAGCCTTGTTGAACAGAAAAAAACATAAGTCGTTTCGCATTTCTAATTACACTAACTATAGTCTAAATTAGCCTCTGATGAATGTAGACTAGACATAACAAGCAGAAGTGCATTATGAAATTCATTCATCTGTTTCAAGTAACGTAAACAACTGCACCAACAGGGTGGGGGGAGATGAAGCAGCGTCTCCTCCTCCTCTCTCAGGTTGTCTGAATGCTGACACTCACTCCAAACTGTTTCAGCTGCAGACTTTATTACTTACACTTTGAAGTCTGCAGTATAGCTTTTTGTTTTGGGTGGGATTTTCATTTCTGTTACGCTAGGAGTTAGATTTTAGTGTGACCATAAATGTTTTTACTTTTTCAGTAGTACAGTATTATCTTCAATTGAGTCAAGAGTATCATCTAACACTAGTGAGTACTGGACAAAATGACTGTAAATATACATATATAAGTTGTTTTCTGTATATGTGGCAGGACAAGTCAGAGGAGTAAAAATAGTGCGACTTGCAGTCTGGAAAATTCAGTATGTTTAAATTTACAGACTAGTTAATTTATACTGTTAATACAAATATTTCTGTCGTTTGTACATTGCTACTGCCCATGAGAGAAAAATGTGAGATTAAAGGCTGTCTAATAAGGAAGTGCATTCTACCTTTTGAAAGTGGCTTTCAGAAATGTCTTTTTCTTTCTACCTTTGTTTCTTACCCCTTTGGCATGTGGCACTTCATAACAATTCCTGTGACACTTTTTGACTCTGCGGAGTTAACTTGGCAACCTGTGGACAGCGTTTCCCTTGGATTATCTCTGAAAGCTCAACTTCCTGTTGGCGTTTCTGTTTTGCTTTTATCTGTTCAGTAACAATGTAGAAAACATGACACTGAATACCCAGTTCTCAATTTGATTTGATTTATGCCAGAAGGGCAATGCATGCTGTTGATTCTCAAAGGGTCCCTTTTTTTCTACCAGTATGTGTTGTATGCAGAGTTTTATGTCATCTTCAGTTTAACTACTATTCAGGAGCATCCTACTAGAAATATGTCCCTCTCTTGCTATCTCCTGTTACTTTGTGTTTTTGGTTTTCTCTGTCTTGCTAAGATGATTACCTACCCTCCAGCCAATTTGTATTTACAGTAATGTTTTCATAATGAATCGTATTCTGAGCTACCGGACCCTGACATGTCTGCCCTAGTTCCTCTGCCCTTTGAGTTTCTAACATTTTGTATCCTCATTTCTGCAGTTCTGGATATGGCCCGACATGTGCCTTTATATCGGGCGCTACTGGAGCTGCTGAGGGCCATTTCCACCTCTACGGCTCTTGTCCCTCTGCTGCTGCCTCTGTCTGGAGACCTGGGGCAGGATGAGGAGGAGGAGGAGGATGAAGAACACTCTGAGGGACAGACTTCTGTAGGCATGCTGCTGGCCAAGATGAAGACTTGTGTGGACACATACACAAATCGCCTGAGGTGAGATGAAGAAATCCATAAACTTAAACTTAAGTTGAACTTGCTTAATTGAGTAATTCCACTTGTTTTCTCAGGTCTTTAAACTTAAAATGACAAGTAATGTCTAATTTCATATATTGACAGAGCCATGAACTCACTATTCTGAAAAATGAATTCACTCCAACCCTTTTCGCAACATCAGTCATGCATCTTTACCTTTTTAGTTCTGTTCACACTTGCCATTGAAATCACCTGTGTAGTGGTGATGTACCCCAAGAGGCAGCAAGACTCATTCACTAAGAACCACTGAGCATCACACATGTCCAATAATGTAATCTGTGTCTGTGTCTCTGTCATTAAGAATTTAATCTCACTAGAAGGATTCATGGTATTGCATTGGCTATACACACAAACATATAGTACATCCCAGGAGATGCAGCCACAACATCTTCAGATGGCTGACCTCATCCCTCTCACCTCATGACTGGACAACTCATGCTTTCCTGCAAAAACAACCCATAGATACATATCAGTGTGCCTTGTTGTGAATGATGTCTCTGATGGTATTTATAGAAAATGTCTGTCCTGAATGCTGCAGCAGCCATCGTTTGGCAGCATGGTTATTATAAGGTACCACATAAAGTAAGTCTTATATTTCCTGATAAGTAAATGAGACAGCAGTGGGTTAATGAAGTTGAAATAGTTAAGGCTACATTTTAGACCACCAGAAGCTTGAACGTAAATATAATTAGTAGCTAATAGTTCATACATAATTTTAATCAGAAAATAAAATAACTCAAGGTGCCCCATCAAGTGAAGAATGATTATCTCTGTTAATAGGCCTAAAGAGTGTAACTCACACACACACTACATTCATCTTTCCAAAGAGTAAGATATAAATTACAGGGATGGTAATAAGAATGTCTAATATTGGAGCAGATCCTGATTATGAGGTAGGGTATTTGGTGGTGGTATTTGAAATTAGGTGGGGGTGATATAGATAGAGCAGAATAGTCTGTCATAGTGTATGTACTTTAATATTGCAGTAATATGTATCACAGTAAACAGTAGTAAATTTCCTGTACGATGAAACTGAATGACTAGTTTCAGTTATTACAGTGAATGAAACAAAGTACTTAATGACACTGATACAAAGATGTTTTTAGGGGCCTAAGCGTGGTGTGATGGTTAACTATCACAAAGAAAGTGACGCTGGCTCAACTTCCCAGACCAGGCGTCCTTTGTGCCGCCTGTCTGCCCTCACTCTCCCACCTATATTTCCTGTCATCTCTCCACTGCTCTGTATAATGAAGGCAAAATACTCAAAAAATATATTTTTAAAAAAGTATTTTTAGATATTTAATAGCTGTCAGGAATCAAGGCGGGACCCAAGTGCGGATTCAAAAAACAAAGGTTTATTCAACACAAGATCAACGGAGAACTTAGGAGAACGAAGGACCTCCAGGAACGAGCAGGGATTCAGCTTGTATCGAGTTCCAGCCGTAGATCACGGAAGGCGTGGGATCTGGAAGAGGGAGAACAAAAGACCAGGTAAGTAATTAGTGACCAAGGCGGATATCTCAAAACAGACGGATCTTCCACTACCGCGTGGGTAAACGGACGAACTGGCGCCGAGGTTGTGAAGATCCAGGGCTTTTATGGAAGCAGGTGAAGGTGAGTGACAGGTGGAGCTCATCAGCGCCACGGCCTCAGGTGACGCACCTGCAGACAATCAACAGGACAAGACAACACACACTGGGGAAAAAGGGAGAGAAACAAGAGGTACAGAGGAGCCCGTACTGCCGCCTCATGACAGTACCCCCCCCCCCTTACGGTCGCCACCTGGCGGCTACCAGGCTTGTCGGGGTGTCGCCGATGGAACTCCCGTACGGGGCGTCGAGGATGGCCGAGCGTGGAACCCACGATTGTTCCTCCGGGCCGTAGCCCTCCCAATCAACCAGGTACAACCCCCGTCCTCGTGGTCGAACGTCCAGGAGCCTCTGGACAGAGTAGGCTGGGGCGCCATCAACAAGTTTAGGAGGAGGAGGTGGGGTGGGAGGACCGTGAAGGGAACTGGTGGAAACGGGTTTGATTTGGAACACGTGGAATACAGGGTTGATCCTCATAGTTGCCGGAAGCTGTAACCGGACAGCTGCTGGGTTAACAATCCTCTGGATGGTGAAGGGGCCGATGAACCTGGCGGAAAGTTTGCGGGATTTCATCTTGAGAGGGATGTTACGGGTGGACAACCAGACGGACTGACCTGGCTGATAAGGGGGAGCAGGGTTCCTGTGGCGATTCGCCAGCCGTTGGTTCCGCTCCGCCGTGCGTTGGAGAGCGGCCCGCGTGAGTCGCCACATCCGATAGCACCGCCGAAGGTGTTGCTGCAATGAGGGGACGCCATCTCTAGCTCCTGAGCCTCAAACAGGGGCGGTTGGTAACCGAGAGAGACCTCGAAGGGAGTTCGGCGAGTGGCAGTACTCACCTGGGAAGCACCTGGGAGCATATTCGACCCAGGGTAGGTATGTGCTCCAGGTTGTGGGGTTCGACGCCACCACGCAACGAAGGGCTGCCTCCAATTCCTGATGAAGCCTCTCTGTCTGACCGTTGGTTTGGGGGTGATAGCCAGACGACAAGCTCACCGAAGCCCCCAGGGTCCGACAGAAACCCCTCCAGACCTGAGATGTGAACTGGGTTCCTCGGTCTGATACAATGTCCTGAGGAATGCCGTGTAATCTAAACACATGCTGAAAAAGCAGGTTAGCTGTCTCCAAAGAGGTGGGGAGCTTGGAAAGGGGAATAAAATGGGCAGCCTTAGAGAATCGGTCAATGATGCTTAAAATAATAGTGTTACCTTGAGATGGCGACAGGCCCGTCACAAAGTCCAGTGCGATGTCATGGCATCGGGATCGGGAGGGGCCGGAGTAGTCCAGCCGCTGGGCAGTGAGAATCCTTCTCCCGAGCACAGACTGAACAGGATCTCACGTAGTCCTTGATGTCCCGATCCATAGACGGCCACCAGAAACGTCGACGCACGAGATCTCGGGTGTGGGCGATTCCGGGATGGCAGGCAAACTTGGACCCACTGGAGCACCTGTGGACGAACGGGGCTGGGAACATAGAGGTGGTTAATAGGTCCAGTTCGGGGATCAGGCTCCGTACGCTGAGCCTGTATCACTTGGTCCTCTATGTTCCAAGTGAGTGCTGCTATGATACAGCTGGGAGGGAGCATGGGGTCAGGCTCTGGGTCTGGGTCCGATGGGGCAAACTGCCGGGAAAGAGCGTCTGGCTTAAGGTTATGGGTTCCTGGTCTATACGTTACTGTGAACCTAAATCTGGTGAAAAACAGGGCCCAACGGGCCTGCCTCGCCGTGAGGCGCTTAGCGGATTGAATATAGGCCAGGTTCTTGTGATCTGTCCAAACTATAAAACTCTGTTCCGTACCTTCTAGCCAGTGCCTCCATTCCTCGAGCGCCAATTTGATAGCCAGCAGCTCCTTATTTCCCACGTCATAGTTCCGTTCCGCAGGGGACAGACGGCGGGAGAAAAAAGCACAGGGATGTAACTTGTTGTCGGCCGCGGACCGCTGGGAGAGAACAGCGCCCACCCCCACGTCCGAAGCGTCCACCTTGACTATGAACTGGCGCTGGGGGTCTGGCTGAATCAGGATGAGAGCCGAGGTAAAGCGGACCTTTAAGTCCTTGAACGCTGCCTCCGCCTCCGTGGACCAAAGGAACCTGACCTTGGGAGAGGTAAGGCTGGTGAGATGTTGAGCCACACTACTAAAACCTCGGATAAAACGCCTATAAAAATTGGCGTACCCCAGGAATTGCTGGAGTGCCCGATGAGTGGTTGGTCGGGGCCACTCGGCCACCGCGCGTAACTTGTCTGGATCGGCTCGCACCCCGCCCCTCTCGATAATCAACCCCAGAAAGGAAATGGATTCACGGTGAAACTCACACTTCTCCGATTTAACATATAACTTGTTTTCTAAAAGGCACTGCAGCACCTGCGTGACGTGTTCCTGATGCTCCCGCGGCGTGCGCGAGAACACGAGGATATCGTCCAAATACACAAACACAAACTGATTAAGGAAGTCCCGCAGCACGTCGTTGACAAACGTTTGGAAGACGGTGGGGGCATTCATGAGGCCAAACGGCATCACCAGATACCCAAAATGCCCCAGAGGTGTCTTAAACGCCGTCTTCCACTCGTCCCCCTCCCTAATTCGGATGAGGTGGTATGCGTTGCGCAGGTCTAATTTGGTGAAAATTGTGGCACCCTGCAGCAACTCGAACGCGGACGTCAGCAGAGGAAGGGGGTACCGGTTACGGACCGTGATCGCATTAATTCCCCGGTAGTCTATACAGGGGCGCAGGGTCTTATCCCGTTTTGCAACAAAAAAAAACCCCGAGCCGACGGGGGACGAAGAAGGGCGGATTATGCCCGATGCCAGCGACTCCGAAATGTACTTCTCCATCGACTCCCTCTCCGGGCGTGACAGGCTGTAAAGCCTACTACTTGGCAATTCAGCACCGGGGAGGAGGTCGATGGCGCAGTCATAAGGTCGATGGGGAGGCAAGGAAAGTACCCTACTTTTACTAAACACCAGGGCTAAATCGTGATAACAATCAGGCACACCAGTTACATCGTGTGCCTCTACTGGCTTGGCAACGGACGGGGAGGATGGCGTCAACGCTGCCCGCAGGCAATTTTCGTGGCAGCGCGGACCCCACTCTCTTATCTGACCCGTGACCCAGTTAATATGCGGGTTGTGTTGCCGGAGCCAGGGAAGTCCCAAAATCAAGGGGGGTCGTGGAGCCGAAATAACTTTAAAAATTGCCTGCTCCCGGTGGTTCCCCGAGAGCAGCAACGTGAGTGGTGCGGTGCTGTGCGTGACGAGGGCGAGCAGACGTCCGTCCAGAGCATCCGCGCGTAGGGGGCGCACTAGCGGTTGGAGTGGAATCTTTAGCTGCTGTGCCAATTTACTATCAATGAAATTGTCGTCTGCCCCCGAATCCACCAAGACGGACAAAGGCCATGTCCGCCGATCGACTACAAGGGCAGCCGACAATGATATCCCGGAGTCACCAACACTTCTCGAAACACGACTCGCCAGTACCCCCAGGTTTACTGGTGAGTCGGCCCTTTTAGCCGCCGTTCACAAGTTCTAATGAGGTGGCCAGACTCACCGCAATAAAGACACAACCCCTCGCGTATACAGCGCTGTCGCTCCTCCGGACCTAACTCGGCCCGGCCGAGCTGCATGGGTTCCTCTGGTTCCCCGGAGGACTGGTAGGGGCCTGTCGAGGGCTGGGACAAAGTTGGTGCAGCCGGGCGAGACGAGGGAGATGGCGGCCAGTACTGAGGCTGACTCCGTCCGGCCCTCTCCTGACGCCGCTGTCTGAGTCGATTGTCCATCTGCATCGCCAACTGTACAAAAGAGAGAAAGTCAGTAGAATCGTCCCAACAGGCTAACTCATCCTTCAATTGTTCAGACAATCCCTTCCTAAATAGCTCCTTCAACTGGCCCCCTGTCCACCCCGCATCTGCTGCCAAGGTTTTAAACTCTATGGAGTAGTCCACCACACTCCGGTTCCCCTGTCGGAGCGCTAGTAGACCCTGGGCAGCGTCTCCGGCGTGGTCTGGGTGATCGAACACCTGCCGAAACAAAGAGGTAAATTGTTCAAAAGACAAGTCAGTGAGGGTAACTGAGGCGGACTGCGCCTCCGCCCAGGTGAGTGCTTTCTCCTGCAGTAATCCCAGAACAAAGGAAATCTTGCAATCGTCCGTTGGATATGCTCGAGAGCGAATCCGGAAAATGTTCGCACACCGCAGGAGGAAACCTCGACACCCCCCTGGGTCGCCATGGTAGGGTGCAGGAGTGGCGATGTGTGGGTCAGGTCGCTCGGTCTGCAGATGAGCCGGTTCGGCGACTCCCTGCGGCGCTGAAGGAGCTGGAGTAGGCGGGATCGCTGGTGAGGTGACCGGGCATAGCCACTGCGGAAGAGATTTGGTGAGTCATGGTAATTAGTTGCTCCCGCATCTGGCTTACCTGGGTCATGAGATCCTGGTTCATTTTCATCAAGGCTCCAAGAGCCTGCTCGTGTTCTCCGAGCAGAGCTCCCTGTCGGGACAGAGCTTCCTAAACCGAGAAGCCTACTCCAGCTCGCGAATCCGCTGGGTCCATGCTTTTGGCCAGTTCGTTCTGTCAGGAATCAAGGCGGGACCCAAGTGCGGATTCAAAAAACAAAGGTTTATTCAACACAAGATCAACGGAGAACGAAGGACCTCCAGGAACGAGCAGGGATTCAGCTTGTATCGAGTTCCAGCCGTAGATCACGGTAGGCGTGGGATCTGGAAGAGGGAGAACAAAAGAACCAGGTAAGTAATTAGTGACCAAGGTGGATATCTCAAAACAGACGGATCTTCCACTACCACGTGGGTAAACGGACGAACTGGCGCCGAGGTTGTGAAGATCCAGGGCTTTTATGGAAGCAGGTGAAGGTGAGTGACAGGTGGAGCTCATCAGCGCCACGGCCTCAGGTGACGCACCTGCAGACAATCAACAGGACAAGACAACACACACTGGGGAAAAAGGGAGAGAAACAAGAGGTACAGAGGAGCCCGTACTGCCGCCTCATGACAATAGCTCAGCAATGCTATCCTGCTAAAGTGACTATGGTGTCAGTGATGATGGCAGTATGCTTAGCTTAATTGATTGTTATTTTGCATAAATAAATAAATAAAGACTGATGCCAACGTCTATGAATCCAGAAGTTGGTTTAGCTAATTCCTCTGTGCTGGATACCTCCGTTTCTGTCCTAAAAACACATATTCCTCATGAAATACACAAGGTGTGTTGGTCTGAAGATAGAGCTGGATGAAAAATCTTAAGAAGCAGTTATAAGATTTTCATGCTGAGGGAAACCACATTTAATGGAAGTCAGTCAAAAGTTATCAAAAGATTTCACACAAAAACATGAATGTGAACTTTATTGTGGTGCGAAAGAAATTATCGGAGGATTCATCCACTGGAAATCATGTATATCTGTGCAAAGTTTCATGCCAATCCTTCTTATGGATGAAATCCAGGAGTCACCAAAGTCTAGAATTCATTCATCTTTGGGTAGTTTGCCAGCCTTAGCTAATTTTAAGCATTTGTTTAGACCAGGGGTCTCAAACTCGCGGCCCGCGGGCCATTTGCGGCCCGCAGGACGATAGTTTGTGGCCCCTGCCTTAATATGGAAGTTTAATGTTAGTGCGGCCCGCAAGTTTGATATGTATGGCACTTTAAGGGGGTCGCACACCGAACGAGAAACGCAGCGTCTCGTCTCGTCGCATCGCGCCACGTCTTTAAAATTATTAGTGTACGCACACCGGCGGTGCCGTTCAGCGTCTGTCCGTGGCGCCCAGCTACGACTCAGGACGCTGTTCAAATTCCTGCCACGCCACAGAGCGCCTTCTGCATGGTTTTATATTAAATAACATCATATTTCTCTCAAATCGTCGTTAATACATTATACAAAGACACCACTGCTGCAAATTACTACTTGCATTGGTTTTCAAAATGTAAGCACAATTAAATGTATAATAAACGTAGTCCTTTTAATCTTATCTAAAATTCAGGATTAGTTTCTTTATTTTCATCAGATCATTATTTTGCATATAAACTGTGCATTATGCACTGTGCATATTCTTCATTACCATAAAATGTTAAATATAAAAAATAGATATTATAAACTGAAACCGAAACTAAAATGGAATAGTAGTATCTGTTTAATAAAAATACAAAAAAAAACTTTACAAGCTAACGTTAGCTTTTACAATGTAGTTGCCTAGACAACAGATACAACAAAAGAATAACAGACTTAACAGATCATATTTATTACCGATTGATTTATTTTTATTTTTATTTATTTTTATTATTTTATATTATTTATTTTCTTATTAATTCTTGTGTTTATTTTTTATCTTATTTTGTGTTAAAAAATAAAAATAAAGAGATTTAAGAAGATTAGAATTTTTTTAACAAAGCTTTTCTTGTGGAAAACCTGATGGATTATCTTATCAGCCCCTGACCCTGCTGTTGCAGATTCCATCACTACTAGTGAATAGGTCTAATAAGTGGGTATTTTATGTTACACCTTACAGGTTTATAGCTGATTTACATAAACACACAAATGCTGAGTCTTAGACAGCCTTGAAACATACAAGTGCTGGATCTCACGCCCACACACTGGAGCTTTAATGAAAGAAGAGCCTAAAGGCAAATGGCCAGTCAGGGATCATGATCACTTAGAACTGTCTCAGCTACTCTAGTGGTAGTCTGTCTGCTGTGCTTTAGTCCAGCAAACAGAGAGATAGCTCAGATTTGGCTAGGATTTCATTTTATAACAGAGGATTCTGGGATGAGGGTTGCCTAGCAGCTGTTGATCACACATAATAAATTTGCCAAGAACCCCCCTCCTTGTTTGTGTCCAGCTTATGAACACAGGCCCATTATTTACTGTTTTAGTTCTGTTTTTGATCCCTACCAACCACCAATCGAATCCCTGGTTCTTAAGCTCCACTATATTGTAACTGGAAACAACTGTGACAGCAAACCAAAATATTAAATGCACAAACTGCACAGCTAATTAGTGAAATTTGCTCTAAAGATGTCTAAAGCGAAGTGGTGCTTCAGACCATAATTCTTTATAGGTTTATCACTTCAAAAGCAACACCTTTCACATTGTAACACTGTTTCCACATTGGCATTTCATCCAGTTTTAGTGTAAGATGTGGCTGGGCACTCTTCTGTGCATTCATATTGTTATATTGTCATTATCAGTGATCACTGATTGATGCTCCAGCAGCAGAATGAGGGTGGGCTAACCTTCTGTCAACACACATTTTAAATGTCAGTCTTCCTTAAATTCTGGTTGAATTTATCAGACAATCAAGTAATGGTAAAAATATCAGATTTGTCTGCAGCAATAGCATGGTTCTTATGAACAGGAATTTCTCCTTCTTACTTCCTTGGTCTACTGTGTGTGTGCGCATGTGCCTCTTAGTAAACACGCAAAAACTACTTCCATTAAATACATTTACTGTATGTCAGGCTTGAGCTAATCATGCGAGCTGATTGCAGACTGTACTTCATATTGTAAACTCTGGTATGGGTTCCTGGTTCAATTCAGTGGAAAAGTGTGTCCAAGCTTTTGACTGGTGTAGCTGCAGTTTATAGTGTACTTTAATGATACAGTATCTGCAATGCTGTTTTTTGTTTTTTATTGAAGTTAGTTGATTTTTGTGTGTGTGTTAAAATGTGATCTTCGGTCTAATTATTTGCTGAAGTGATGACACCTTCTCGATTCAGCTCCTATTCAGAAACTGTTTTGTTGGAAATTCCCCCAAGAATAAAAAACATATCAGACATGAGTGTCATAGAAAAATTCATCATTTTGACTGTGATTGAATATTGAATGAAAATTATTTTGTTGACCTTAAGGTGGAGGACAGTTTTAGCTGCACAATAGCACAGATTATTGTTGTGGTTCTTTAAATTTCATGCTAGCTTGTTCTGGCAATCAGAACTTCCCCATCTTTACACCTCACTTCTCTTTGTACTGCTGTTATAAGTATTTTGGTTAGAACTGGTTAAATGTGTGTGATGTAATAGCCACAGGATGTGTTGTTTGAAAGGTAATGGGACAATAATAAGTTATATCGTTTACACGCAAAATTGGATAGCTCAAATTTAGGTGACCAGACATCATCCAGTACTCTGTGGCTGAATGCATGTTTGTATTTTCCAGGTCAAAGAAAGATAAGAGTAAAGGCATGCTGAAGACCGATACCTCAGATCCCGAACCTGAAGGGTTGACCCTGCTGGTGCCAGACATCCAGAGGACAGCTGAGATAGTGTATGCTGCTACTACCAGCCTACGTCAGGCCAACCAAGGTAGGTGCAATGTAGAATCCACATGGTTTTATTGCTCAACTCTGTAGAAGCCGATTTCACTATTTGGTTTCAATCTCAGCCTGAAAAATGTTGCTTTCCACCAATGCATAATCAGTGATAATCAGTTCATGGGAACCCATTTCCAAAACAAACCCAATTTCATGTAAAATGTATTTGAATTAGGAATAGAACAGAAATGTGAAGCTGTAACATGCAGACAAAAAACAAGTCTGGGCCATATTTGGTATCTTCACTCTTGCTCTGACTAACAGCCTCTGCTGGATGACAATCCAGTGTTTTTTCATTCTCCTTCTCTGAACATGATCTAAATTATTTCAGCAGGTCCTAGTTTTCCTCTCCCTCTCCCTGCCCACTTGATGTAAGGCCAATGAAATGGATCTCTTAAGTTTATTTTTTGCCTCTTTTTTTAAAGTTGAAAGTGACCCAAACTCACCTGTAGTTATTGTCTAAAACATCTTCTAATGTGATAATTGTGGCTCTTAAGGTATTTATTGATCAGTCATAAGGTATTGTTGCTCCACAACAATCTTTTCTGAGGTTCTGAAATCTGTCTCTGTGACACAAGACACGGACCTTGAAGGGCTAAGTACACATCTCAACTAGTTTTCGTACATGGAGATAGAAAGAAAACAAGAGATCCTTCTAGCAGCACCATCAATAAAATGCACACCCCATGATGAAACATTACACATTTCCCATCATCTTGTTACTACATGGTACCCAATATTAATTATCCCCCACACGCCTATTTTATCCAGCTGCCACCAGAGAAGTTTTAAGTTTTAAATGGCCATCTAAGTGATCACTTAAGTGAGGCTTTGGACATTAGATGTGTTGGAAGCGTGTATGTGGGTAGGGCATGGAGATGGAAGATCAAAGCCATATCACTTCTCAATAAAGACGTTGATATGATAAAGGATTCAGCAATCACATCTTACAGAGTTGTACACTGCGTAGCTTACAGCATTAGGGCTTGACAGATGGAGAATCAGTTAATTAGTACAGAGGCTTTAAGAAATATCTCAGTGAGAAACCATGATCAGACAGGAGCAGCACAGTATTGACTGAGGAGAAGTATTACTCAGAAGCATTGATTACAGCTGTCGTAACTGCCAGGGAAAAGCCAAGTACTGTAAATGATGCTCTCAGTGGCCCTTGTGCTTTTATAACACTTCCTGTGGTGCCATGGATTCTAGTGCTGTTCTTTTAATGTGCCGCAAAGGTAAGTACGTGAAAGTTCATCCTTGGAGTTGGAAAGAGTTGACTGAATGCTTTTGGAAAAAGTTTGTTAGTGGAATTTTTGTGAAAGTTTTATGTGCAGGATTTTATTTTCCTGATAGTTTTCAGTTGAACTATGCTTCGGAACATAGTTGACAAATGAATGCAGTCAGATGATCTGTCAGGTTATAAACAAAGCAGAGGATGAAATTACTTTACAGTAAACACAAAGATGAGCACTACCAGCACTAATTCCACAGGAAAGCTTTTTTCATTTACAACCTGTCTGATCACCTCAGTGCTCCTGTTCCCTGCTCAGTTTGATGTCACGCTGTTCACAGAGCTCAGAAATGAATTGAATTCAGTTTTATTACCAATGCAATAAATCAAAAAAGTGTATGAACTAAACTAATTCTGTACTGACTCAGAGTTCATTTATTTTATACATTTTACATAATTTGCATTTGAAACACATAACTGCAGGTTAGTTTTTAGTAGGATACATTGGATATTCTGCAGAAAGAATCAGTCCTGATAAAGTTGATATTAACAAAACATATCTAAACATTGAAATGTATGTGTAGCTTAATGCAGTCGTGTAGAAAAAAGTAATAATTATAGTATTTTTACAGGACAGTCACAGGATTTGTCAGTAGATATAATTGTTATAGTTATTTCCATCAGGATTGTGCTTCTTTGTGAGCATACCTGTATAGGTGTGTGTCTGTTTAACAAAGATTAGTACACTCTTAGGGTAGCCGTGCAGCATGTTCGCAGGCAAAGCTGTTCTATGCAACAGTTGCACTCTTAATACCCCACCCTGTTCTTTATTCCACTTTTTGCTCCCTTCTCATACCTTAACCTCCCCACCAGAGAGGAAGCTGGTGGAGTCTTCAAGGAAAGCGTCAAGCCGACCCAAGCCCCTGTCCATCCTGCGTTCTCTAGAGGAAAAATACGTAGCTGCCATGAAGAAGCTGCAGTTTGGTGAGTTTGTTTGCTTTTGTGTTGCTGTGTCTATGTGCAGTGCATGTACATTTCTGTTCACCCAGTTTAAACATGGGAGCTGCTAAAACAGCAGCAAATCCTCACTGTCCATAATGTCTTCATGTCTGATCTGTGACAGGGACACAGGCTCAGGCTGTGTTCCCATCCTGCTTATTGCTTTAGTCTTATCCATCACTCACCTGTGCTGATTTCTTACAGTTTTTGTTGTTTGTAAGCAGCTTTATGTTGTTTCCATGTGCAGACAGAAAAACTCGCCTGTGACAATGTCATTTTGCTAAAATTTAAACTAACATTCAGTCAAACTGAAAGACGCTTTTGGTGAAACAAATGCTTGACCCCATGAACGGCTAGTTAGCACTTCTTACTTATTAACTTAATTGAACTGCAGTTGGATTTGATATCCATATAACCATGGTCAAGATGAGAAATAACTACACTCTAAGTTGTTATTTTAAGCATTCAGAAATGTCATGAGAATGAGTACATTTCCTCTGCGCTCAACTACTTCTACTTGTCTCCTCTCTGTCAAGACACATTTGAAATGGTCTCCGAGGATGAGGATGGAAAGCTTATGTTCAAGGTTAACTACCACTACATGTCTCAGGTGAAGAACGCCAGTGATACAAACAGCGCAGCTCGATCCCGCCGCCTAGCCCAGGAGGCGGTCACTCTGTCCACCTCTCTCCCCCTGTCGTCCTCTTCCAGTGTCTTTGTCCGCTGTGATGAGGAGAGACTAGATATCATGAAGGTAAAGTAGCACTTTATCTGGTTCACTGTTAGACCTGGCACCATAGTAGGGTAAACCATACGACTCAGTCATTTGTAAGTAGGTCTGATCACTGTTGTGCATATCACAGTTAAGTATGTTAGAAAGTTATCATGGAATTGAGTAGTAAAATAATTCCTTTTTTATTTTGAAACCACTAGTTTGTACAGTGTGTAAGACTGTGAACACTTGCCTTCATAAGGAGACTTCAGACTGCTTCTGGTGTTTTTACCATATGACTTGTCATTGACAGCTCTTACTCATTCCCCTAGTGACATTTAATAAATGGCTCTCACCCCACAAGTTGATTAATCGCAGTCTCCTTTACGAAATGTCAAAATCTTCATTTGTTTAACTCAGCATCAGCAAAAGAACACTAACTATGGATAGCAGCATGCCAACAAGAAACTTCTGAATCAAAGTAGAAATAAATGGGCACATCACTGCAGACAGTGCAATAATTTTGTAATCAGGTTGTCAAACTATTTTAGAAATCCAGAACATGACAGTAACTCTAACTTAAAATATATTGTTACCACAAAGCAGGACCACATTAACCCTCTGGGGTCTGAGGGGGTTTTGGGGCCCTGGACAAATTTTGACTGTAATCAGCACAAAATGGGCTACAATAATATGTGAGCAGCAAGTTTATACATGGTTGTGTTTTTGAGAAAACAGTGTTTATGCATGGTTAGTGAAAAACTACAATTTTTAAGTCACTGAAATAAGACCATAAAACACAGAGCATTGGGTCACAAGACTTTGGAGACCTGCATGTTGTTGGCGTGTGCAGTGTGTTCACTTCACAGTGATCTAAAAGTCATCTTGTTCACTCATTCACAGTAAACAATACACTGATTTAAATTTTCTAAGACACTTTTTGTACAGAAAGGCCATATGCAAGACAGTGTGTCTCAACATGAATAGTCATGTGATTTACCTGAGAAGACAAAAGACGCACTCAACAACCAGACAAAGACACGCTTAATGAGCCTTTCAGTCAATGTAGCTGAGAGGGGATTAGTGCAGCACAATACAAAACAATGCGGAGCAAAACATTCGTCATTTGAATTAAAATCAGTGTTTTTACTCTGAGGACAAACTAAACTATTTGTCTCTGTGTGGAATATAAGAAGCGCTTCTTCACCTGTGTAACGCGCCATCATCCAAACACGCAGAAAAAGTGAGTAAATTCTATGATGAAGTTTGATATTTTGTGTCATTTCTCGGTGGCGTGCACATATTTACCTGGTTCACCTGAGATTATTTACATGTGAACAGTGAACAGAGTACAAGGCGGGATAGCATTACTTGTAATGAGGTGAGACAGGAAAAAACGGACTTCTCCTTACATTCATACGGATTAAATAAAAAGTGATGATTTGTTTTCGACTTGAATTGTTTCATTTCAAAGAAAACATTTCAAACTTTCTAGTCATATGTTTCTTATTTTTATGAGCCAAGTATTCGCTGAGATTCTGGTTGTTTTATTTACGCGTCTGTGAAGAGAAATGGCAGAGACAGAAAAGACAGACAGCGCACCCTGTCGGCTTTCTTTATTTAATAAAAGCACAGCGTTTTGTTGTTATTATGATGGTATACCACTAAAACTAGACCCTTTACAGATTTGAATGACATATTTCTTTTATCTGTACGATCAGAATTGAGTAATTTAAGTTTGTTTCGGCGTTATCAGAAGAAGATGCGTCAAAAAGTGCCGTTTGTCGACCCCAGAGGTTTAATATATTTTAGACATTGTGTTCACAAAGAGCGGTAGAAAAGCACAGATCTCTGTCCTCAGCCAACAGTTCAGTTACAGTAGATCTACTGAAACCAACCCCCAAGAACAGCATGGCCTCAGCAGCTGGTGAGGTGGAAATCTCTTGATCTGTGAGGGGTCAGGGCATTAGTTCATAGACTATGTTTGTCCAACCTTATCACAGTTGGTTTGACACTTAACACTTACACACCAGATTTAACTGACTTTGGTTGGAAGTGCACTGAAGTGTTGCATTTGAATGATCATGTCAAAATAAACTAAAATGCATGAGCAGCGTTCACTGCCCTGAAGAACCCTTACAAATGTAGTTGCCGAGTCATCTCACTTTTACAAACCTTGACAATATTACTCAAGACTTATTTGGTGGTTCAGACATGGGTCAGGGTATTTAATTGCCCTGAAAGACAAAGCCTTTCACACTTTGTGAGAATATGTTCTGTAGAGACTCAACAGGCTGTCTGTCAGGTGGACAGGCAGGTATTCAAGCGTTACAATGCCTTTGCAAGGCATCAGCATGACATGATAGTGTCTGCAGTCTGCAGAGAGCTTACTCGCGCATGCACAACACAGACATCAAAGACAATTAGATAAGTTAGATACAAGTTCCGCTAGTGTATCTGGATGATCTCACTAATCCAAGCCTTAAACAGTGGTCGCACCATAAAGTGACATTTGCTTGTACACACAAAAGAGGTAGCTTTCTTGCTTTTTCCTTGAAATGCTTTTACCCAGACAGAAAAGGTTAAATAAAAGTTAATGGTGCAACATAATTTAATGCCTTTGTCTATTTTGGACTCTCCAGCTTTTTGTCCACTCAAAAAGTCAAAGGTAACTAAACTTGATGCAGATTTCTTGAAGACATTTCACCTATTATTTGAAATGCTTCTTTGGATAACTCGTTTCCTCCCACAGTCCAGTAACATGTATGTTAGATTGATTGGTGACTCTAAATTGCCCATAGAGAGTGAGTGTGTGAGGTTGTTTGTCTTTGTGTGTCTATATGTGGCCCTGCAATGGATTGGTGACCTGTCCAGGGTGTACCCCTGTCCTGCACCCGAAAGAGAGCTGGGATAGGCTCCAGCAGATCCCCGTGAACCTGGTTAAGGAGTAAGCGGATTTAGATAATGGATGGATGGATGGCTTCTTTGGATAATGTGTGCGAGGTAGGGTTGTTGACAGGTTGAGTTGTTAGTCCACGTGGCTGTCATGTGAGTCATTAGAATAACGTGTCACTGAGTTGTAACGTTGTGCAGTGTATTGGTGTCTAATAAGCCTTCAGTCTAATGGTTTCTAAATGTGGAATTCTGGTATCATCGTCATTATTTCATGTCTCCTTGGTACCTGATGAGAATATGAGTGACCCAAAGCAGCTTCTTGTGAGAGGTTTTAGTACACAGCTATATCCAGGCAGCCATTTTCCAATGCTTCAGCTGTACTGTAGTCCTACATTTCTTGCTCCGTCTCTTTCACATGGTATATTCAGTGCTTTGTCTTTGTCACTGTTGTCTTATGTCTTTATAAGTGTGGGTGTAGTGGCAGAGTTCCATCTCACTCTGTCTCCCACTCAAGGAAACATCAGGTTTCACTCTTATGCCTTGTGTGTGAACTGAAATGCTTCTAGCCTTTTTCCATTAGACTGTGGCCACATTGTTTCCTTAAGTTTAAATATTGTGTCAAGTCACCCATGGAGATTAGTTCAGCTGTAGTCACAGCCAGTTACTCTGTCTCTAGGTTTTCCTTTCATTGATCATACAGAATACCTTGAATCCAATGGCACGATGTCACGAACCATGAAATCTTTGCCTCAGACTTGTGATGGGTAATCAATCACAGTTAGCATTTAGTCTGCTTCCAAATCTACGTACCTACATTTTCTTTGTGTGGTAATGGAGTAGCTGGAAAGTTCACCTTTTCAAAGCAATGAAATGTTGTTTAGTGAGAAAATAAATTGGATTTTGCTGCAAATGCCATGAGTAATGTAGATCGTACTGCCTTCCCCTTGCTATCGTCATACTTTAACTTGTTTGTTAATTACATTATTATGGCTGTGGGAATAACCTGAATGAGAGTGCACCATTTCTCTATTAATATTCAGTCATTTGCCCTTTGTTTAATCTATATTGACTCTTATCAGTGTACCCGCCTTTCTTTAGTTAACCTTCTTTCCCTGTGTGATTAGTCACTAGCCTTTCTCAGGCAGTGTTATATTAAAGCCCTTCCCCTCTTTGTGTTTACAGGTACTCATCACAGGCCCAGCTGACACCCCATATGCCAACGGGTGCTTTGAGTTTGATGTTTATTTTCCCCAAGATTATCCCAACTCACCTCCACTAGTCAACCTAGAGACGACAGGAGGGCACAGTGTGCGCTTTAACCCTAACCTCTACAATGATGGCAAGGTCAGTGTTAATGTTAGTTTTCTATCAAGTACAGTGTGACTTAGTTTTGATGGCAGTTTTGATGTTTTGATAGCAGCATCTCTGTATGGAAGTCTATAACTGTGAACATTATTTTAAATTAAAATCATAGATTGATTTCAATTTTCATTTATATACATGCTGTGTACTGTATGCCAAAATGAAAAAATCATTTTTTAATTTACTAAACTCAAAATGAAAAATCAGTATTTTTCCATAATTGTAAATGAAAATTGCAAATTGGACTTTTAAATTTCAATTAGTCCTACATCTAAGCAAAATGTAGGTGCAATGGACTATGGCCTTTTTGTAATGCTGTGGTGTCTGGCTAAGGTTGTCATGGCAGACCTATATTAGCAAACGTGCCCTTAATTTGAATGTATTCATACATCATGCACACACACAAAAAAAAGTTTCCAAATTATATCATTTTTTAGAGAAAAGAGCCATGGATTGAGAGAGCCGACTTGCCGTCTAACAAACACTTCTCCGTAGACTTTGTAGGTGATGGAATAGGAAAAATAACCTAACTAGTTGTCCATCAATCGCCCCATATTGGTGCTGAATTGTCAAATTAACCTGGTGTATCTGAAGAGCTTCTGAGGTCGGTCAGATGTCCGGTTTTTATTTAAACTTGATATCTCTCACGGTTTCCTTCTGACATGTTAGAATATACAATATATAGCTTCCCCACTGTGGCCTTGGCGTCCTTTCATTAAAGAGTTGAGGTTCAAGGAAACAGCCCACTATCACGGTTAATGAGAGAGAGATGGCTGGTCAAATGGAGGAAAGTAAAGGCAGATCCATGAGATTAAGCTTTTTGATGCGTATTAAATTTAACTGGAGATCTTTTTGTTCTGCTTTTATGAATTTTGTACAAGTTACTTATAGTCAGAATACACAGCTTGATGGACCCCCATTCAGAACTAGCATGGTCGTTAAAAGAATTATTCGTTTATTTTTTTTTTTTCTATTTAGATAAGATTATTTATGTTGAAGTCCATAGGCCATTATTCTAGAACAATGGCCAGAGTTAGAAAATGCACCTGCCACCACATCTAAAGCTCAGTATATTAACACATTATACCTTGTTTTTTCAATCTGAACCTTTGAGAAACCTTTGAGAAAATGCCAAAGTATCTTTCCAGCACTTGAATGAGAAATGATGCTGCAACCAAGTGTGTGAAGGGGTAGACACATGTAAGCATTTCTGCTTGTTGACATACTGTGTGTTTCATTCTTGTAACACAGGAAGCTTTGTGAATTTCAGAAAGCTGATTATATAAAGTTCCCAAAGGTATCTCGCCCTGAAATTCCTAATCCTTTGTTTGGTACCAATGCATGTGTTAGTGTGGGGCATGTCCCATGGTGCTGGCATTAATTTCATAATTGTTTAAATTCTTGTTTGTGTGTTAATCAGGTATGTTTAAGTATCCTCAACACATGGCATGGGAGACCAGAGGAGAAATGGAACCCACAGACCTCAAGCTTTTTACAGGTGAGATGAAGACCCATCATGAACGTCCCCTGTCTGAGTGGATCAGCAGGGCTACTGTCAAAGTCTGTGTCACAGGCTATAGTTTGTAACTGCCCTGTCATTACATCACCAGCGGCTCTGTATTAATGGGCTTTCGACAGCTGTCATGAAGGATCCTTTTTAAAGTCAAGTTAGTATTTTGCTTTGGTGACAGTGTGTGGGTGTTAATCAAACCCAACACAAACCAGTATCCTTTGAAGCTGCAGGTTATGCCTGCACACACACATCACTCATCTTGAAGTCAGAGTCAGTTGGCTTCAATTCCATGTTTAGACCCAATTGCAGTCTGTTGTTAGACTTGATTTAGTAGACTTCACTTTTTACTCTGCAAACCCTGTTTGTGATCTTATCCCTGTGGTCATTTCATTTTCTCTTCATCTTTTCTCTGAAACCCATCTTAAACACCTCAGTTATCACTGAGATTTATTATTTTGTATTAATAGTTGACCTGTCAAGCTACAGAAAGAATTTTTGAAAAAGAAAATGTTTACTCTGTGCACTTGATTTTTTTGTGGTGTGACACCAGCCGTGAATGCGAGTTGTTGTAGAGCTGCAGCTTTCAATAATAATTGCATTTTTACCCTTTTCATGGGTAAGAGAAATATTTTTGCTAGCCATGGTTTTTGTAAAGTCTAATTGGTGTTTTCATCACCTAAAGCTTTAAGGGGTTGCAGTTACAGTGTGTGCATTACACAGTGAGTTGCATTAAGGGACTACTGGGTATCCAGAGTTCTTGAACACGTTGACACAGACCAACATCACTATCTGGTTATTTGCCACGCACATATTTGCATTCATTTTTCATTTATATATTGAAGCCTTGCAGAAGGCTTGCAAACACATCTCACCTCTTTTTTTTTTTCTTTTTTTTTTTATTCCCTCATTTACTGGGTTGGAAGTGCCTAGAGACATCTCCCATCGATTATCATTCCAGTTAGCATGCTGCAGATCAATACTGGAAAATAAGGAGTGGGTTAATAGCAGGGGAGTGTGCTGGAATGAAGCCGTCTACTGGGGTGGATAACTGCTCTGAAGTCTGGCAACCCAGTTTTAGACATCAGTTAAAGGTCACTGGTATCCACTTGATGGAGCATTTTCAAGTTCATCCAGCTCCATCATGGCTGGGGCCAGCAGGCAGGCCTCCAAGCTCAGGATCGTCACTGTTGGTAATGAAATGGTTTGGAACAGACAGTGATGCAGGAGAATGTCTGTATTCTCCTTGAGACGGGCCAAAGCATTTATGTTCTACAGCTGTTAATAGAGACACATTTAAAACTGTGTTTTTATGGGGCCCAATTCTTTTGTGCTTTTGTGTCTCGTCAAAGTGTCCACCATTCCCAAAATCATTTCAGAGGATCTGGATGTTGAGAGTGTTTACCAAAATATGAGGGCCATGCCCAGTGCAGTTTTCATCCAAGCTCTTTTGGAAACCAAGGTCACGTTTAGAGTTCATAATTGAGTTTTTTTTTTTTTTTTTGCTTAAACCACAGCCATAATCTTGAATATTTTCATCACATAATTCCTAATATTTGTTGATCTGCTGTAGGTGCTAGTGTCGGTGCAGTCCCTAATCCTGGTGGCTGAGCCCTACTTCAACGAGCCAGGTTATGAACGCTCCCGGGGTACTCCCAGTGGCACCCAGAGCTCACGGGAGTACGATGGTAACATCCGGCAGGCCACCGTCAAATGGGCCATGCTGGAGCAGATGCGCAACCCCTCACCATGCTTCAAAGAGGTAGGAGTCTTGTATGTTATTTATATTATAGTGTTGTTTTTTTTTCTTGTTTTGATTTTGTTTATTTTTTAAAAAGGTAATGATCTCATTCTGTCTATGTGAAGTACTTTGGTCAACTTGAGGTGCCATGTAAATAAATTAGATTTGATTCACATACGAGATACAGTACTCCTTCAGACCTCACAGCTGTCATCATTTATGCTCATATTGGCATAATCAGTTTCTTCAGCCTGATTCATTGTTTCACCGACAGGAAACGTGTAGGGACGGAGGTTGTGTGACATACAAAATCAGTCAGCAGCCAGAATCTAACAGTTGATTGTGCAGCAAAGTGGCTTGTGACCAGTCGGCCACCAAGCCCTGCTGCTGATACTCCCAACTAGCACTATTCTTTGTTCATGATACTCGGCTTGTTGATAGGCAAATTGTGTGGATCAGGATAGGAGGGGAAGGTAAAATGCTTAACACTCATTGTTCACCAGTTTTGGTGCTTTACAGATGCAATCATTTATTTGTTATGTATCATTTACCTGTCAATTTATCTATTTATAATGTGTTACTGGGTTTGTTTCACTTTACATTAATTACAAAGTTATAATGGAATACAGAATTATTGCCCATAATATACTGGCCACACACCTTGCCGGTCTTGAAAATTTCCACCTATTTCAGTACTGAAACCAAAACAGGACAGAAAAGCCACCTCTTGTCCCAAAGGGCTGTTTGGCCACACAATATTAAATCCCCCTATTATTAATTCCCTAGAAGATGAAATTGTCTGGAGGTTGGCCTATCCCTCCTCTCTTCCACATTTTTTTTGATTTCCTGCGATCCTTTAAATGGCCCATGGTGAGATGGATGGTGCCAGGGAAGATAACAGTCTTTCAACCTGCTCATCGAGCAGTTCTTCAGAGGAGACTGAACGAGAGAGAGGGGGTGAACAGAGGGAAAGAAAGCGATACATTCACCTTGATTGGGATTACATGAGACAAACTTTGTGCAAAAACACAAAAATACAGATTAGTACATTTATAAAATTATGTTTTGATATTTTACATAATTATTGGTTATTGACTGTGCCAAAAGGCTTATTTTAAACCAGCCAAAGGAAAAAATCTGAAGCTCAAAAGGTTCATCTAGGTAATGACCATTTAATCTAATACTGGTGCTTCCTTCTGGAAAGAAGTACTGAAAATCAATGGTTATGTTGCACTTGTCTTGTAAGATACCCTCAATATGAACCAGTTGGTCTCTGTTTTGTTGTAGAGGTCTGATTTTGCTCTACAGCATCAGCAGAAACTTCCATATCAACCTTTGCCTCTCCAGCTGGTGTCTCACTCTTGATGAACGAGAGCAGGCCCTTTACGGGCAACAGCTCCACTCTTCCCTCACGCTGTTGTTAATTTCTTCCATTTATCCATCATCTTCACCTAATTTTGAATATGCTGTATCCTTCTCTCAGAAAATGTCTTTTAACAATCTGTGTTCATGGGATTTAGAAGTCCTGCAGACTTTATCTTACAGTCCCTCTTAAAAACACTGCTAGGAATCCATTCTCCATTACCACTTTATTTGGTGAGTTATTTCACTTTTCACTGAAATGATAATACAGCTGTAGAGTGAACAGTTATCAGCTGAGCCGTGCAGACCAGTAATGTGCAGTATAATAATGGGGTCTCCAAACCAAACCAGCTGGTTAATTATTTTGTGTAACCAGTGGAGCAGTTGCCAGTATCCAATGTTCACCTTCTGTGCCAAGTTTTTGTTAGTAAAGCCTTTTGATTTACATAACCATATACTAAAAGTGCTATACAAATGAAGTTTAATTGACTGATTGAGCTACTGCCTTAGCGAAGAATTAGTCTTCTTAGTCCCTCTTCTACCAAGAGCTAAGAAAATAGCTTTTTTAAAAATTTTAAAAAAGCTATTTTCTTTCCAAACTGCAGCTGAAAACAAAACCATCTTGAGTGAGTGAACGAGCAATGTTACTACATGCTATTTATAGTAGTAGGATACAGTCCTGAATTATACAGCAGAAGATTGTCAGGTAGAATTAAGGACAATGGGTTGCACACTAAAATATGAAACATTTTGTGTGTGTGTGTGTGTGTGTGTGTGCAGGTGTTAGTGAGAAGCAGAAAATTATACTACATTTGTAAATGTGCATTTTTGAGGTAAGGAAGGACCTCGCCAGGTATTTACGTGTGTTGGAGAGCGGAACCAACATTATCACATTCACATCTGCACTGAAGTGTAGAAGGGCCTGTACAGCCACTGACAGGTGACAACCTTAACTAGCTCCACATCATGTCCTCGTAGTACAGCACTGTGAGATGAGGGTCAGTGTCATGATCTTGACCATCTAATTGATAGCTGTATGAAACTAGGGGAGAGGATCATGCTGAGCCAAGTAGTAGTGGATGTTGAATCCACTTCATGCACTGACATCTGGAGGCCATGCCTAGATAGCAGGGCCTAATACACAAACACACAAAATGTGCACAGAAACACTGAGCCACACACAGAATTCTTCCCATTCACTATCCAGTCATCACACAGTAACAGTCACACACACCACTGTGGGAGGAAGTTGTCCTGATGGGGAATGGGATCATTCAATTCAGTTTTATTCGTATCACAATACAAATCACAATACAAATCATCTCAAGGCACTTTACAAAAACAAAAAAAATCCAACAAATCCCTTATGAGCAGCACTTGGCGACAGTGGAGAGGAAAAACTCCCTTTAATGGAAGAAAAATCCAGCAGTACCAGGCTCAGTTTCGGCGGCCATCTGCCTTGACCGTTTGGGGTGAGAGCAGAGAGAAAAGAACAGCAACAATAAACAACAAATAGACACTGCAGGTTGGTGGGGCCAATAACTGCACATCAGCGATATACAGCTCCAGGACCAAGGACTCCTGCAGAAGATATATGGTACTGGGTACTGTATTAATTGTTTTTTTAAAAATCTCTGGGGGCTTAGTGTAAATAAGTAGCCAATAAAAACCGCACATCTGTCGCTAATTACAATTTCAGGTTCAGTTTTACACATATGTACAAGACGTCCTGGGTAAGAGTGAGCACTTTTTAATTAGCAATCATTTGATAGTAGAAGAGATATGGGGTGTTTTCCCCTTCTGTAACAAACTTGATATGCTGGTGACAATGACTAGACAGTCTTTAAATCTGCATGCTCAGGTCACGAGCAATGATGGAGTATTTTTCGAGCTGTGATGTTTGTAGCTCACTGTCGGTACAGCTCCCTCGGTGCCTTTGTTGCGCTCAGTGGGTTGGTGCAGTACAACAACTGTGCCATCTGGCAGCAGAAAGTATGGTCAGCACTGCAATAGCAGACTCCACCCACAGAGAGCAGGTTTAGGGAACTTGTGATTTGGACACTAGGGTTAGAAACATTTATGCTCCAGTGTCAGAGAAGGTTATGGCTGTGGTCAGGTTTAGTGGGGCAGCTCAGTAAATAAAACCAACAAGAAGAAACTTTTTGAATGACTCTTGCCCCCCTTGATGCTGTGCGTGTTGAGCATTTCCACACATCCCTTCTTGGCTCTTCATCCTCCCTCACTTGCTCTGTGGAATAATGAGTGGACAGCATTACCTCAAAGGTCACTGAGTTTATCTGGCAGTCTGGGCTCTCAATCAGAAGACCTTGTCCTTAATGCATAAAGACAGCTCAGTGTACACGTGTACATTTCTCTGTGTACTGTACCAGGGTGTGTGCATCCATGAAAACTTGTTTCATGAAAGGTACTTTGTAAAGGCACCATGATCTGCAGTTTGTTCTTGATCTGAGATGGTTTGCTTAAAGAGCTTCCTTCTGTGCTGTGACCAATGGCTATGTCCAAATATCAAAAGTCAAAGAGCTGCTGGACCATGCCACAAAAACCCTTCAGGAAAACACCCCCTTTAAACCACCACACATCTACAAATAATGTCAGGCATGTGCTTCTTAGTTATCTTTCTTATCATGACTTGTACATGGCTTCTGTGTCTGGATTCCTGTACCATATCTCAGCAGCAGCCCATGTTTACCACTTATCTGTGACCTTGAAACATTCCCTTTCAGCTGGGGACCGTCATACACCTCCTTGGATGCGACACAAGCAGCCGAGGACGTTTGGGAGGGTTAAGGGGGAGGAGCTATAAACAGAGGAAGAAATGGGAAGTAGTGACAAAAGTGGAATGAAGATGGAGTGAACAGAGGGAGATGTAGAAGTCCGAGAGAGATTAAAATGGTCCTAACACCAAACCCACCCCAGCACGCTGCGTCTGTGCCTCTCCCAGGAACAGCAAATCAGCAGCCGCCATAATAACTAATTTACTCCCTCCACCAGCAGTGCAGCAGCTACAGACACATGCTCTACATCGCTCACTGCATACTAATGTCTCAGCCCTGGCGACTGTTGCTAGGAAGTCATCTGGAGGAGCAGGGAAGCAGGAGACTTAGCAGACAATACAAATATCAATATGATACAGCGCAAGAAGGAATATGTTGGTCATACAGTAGAGTAAAGCCAGTGTAATGATAGACCTTTTTAGTTAGTGTGACAGATAAGGCTCTGGCGTGAGACACTAATGATATGGACTCATGAGCTGAGGGAGAAATTGAATCAAATGACACAGTCACCTCTTCACCTCACTCCCGTGTGTGAAACAGAAATATACAGTTTCAGTGGGAAGTAGTCACACAAGTTCTGTATATCTTGTATCATTTATAATGAATAGAAAAAATAATGCTGAAGAAGAATAAAATAGCTGTGAGTAGATCAGCTGTAGATTACAGGCTTGTTAGGCTATGCATCACCCACGCTGCTAAATTCTATAGAGAAGTTTGCCCTTGTAGCCAGTTTTTGTGACCACATGAACAGCTGTGCCAGGATTCCCCTGGTCTGTTGCCCTCTAGTTGACCACTCTATCATATTTTGCAGGTGATCCACAAGCATTTCTACTTGAAGCGAACGGAGATCATGTCTCAGTGTGAGGAGTGGATTGCTGACATCCAGCAATACAGCAGCGACAAGAGGGTCGGCCGCACCATGTCCCATCATGCTGCTGCACTAAAGGTAATGTCATTAAAGGTTGGCAGTGTAGTGAAACAGTTGTCAGTGTCACAGTCTCTTAGGCCAAAGTTTGCTGTTGTGTGCACATGCAGTTGTACCTATACCCACCCTCACAGTCATCCAGTAAGTAACAGCCATTCTCCTGCAGTGCAGGCTCAGCCCACTCTGCTCCACAGAAGTGCTGTGCAGCCCACAGAAGTAACGTCAGTCACCAAACAAGAAGGACAATCGATATACATTTGAATCGTGTTGTTCTCCCTCTTGAGATCCGCATAGTGCTGCAGGATTCAACGTTATTTTATGTGGAAATGCCAGAATGATTAACCTCCACTCTTTTGACTGGGACTTTTGACTCAGGGAAAAAAAAATTTGGATTTGGTCATACAGCTCACTTTGGTAAAGGTTTGAAGGGCTGCAGTGATATGATTTTGTTGAGCTACAGTATCAAGATTGCTAACTGAATGTTCAGATACATTGGGTTGAAATAATGTTTAGTGGTGAATATTATTATTTAAGGTGCTTAGGTTTCCTGTTTTCATGCTGTATAGGTTTAAACAGAGAGCCGGCTCTGAGCAGGCTACTTCAGTGCATGAAAATGCAGTTTGTGTCCTGCTAATAAACAGTGAATTGGCTGCAAGGGACAGTGGGCCCTCGACAAGGAGTCTTATTTCATGTCTGACTGCTGACTGCCCCCTGAGATGCACGCAGGAGCTCATAATATAGAGATACACACATTCAAACTCAATAACCCACACTGAATGTACCTATGGCTGCTCTCCTCTCTTCTCCCTGTGGCAGTAAATAGGCACAATTAATCCACAGTGTAAATATTCCTGAGCATAGCCAGCTGCAGATCACTGGAGAGAAGCATTTGCATTCTTGTCATTTAGCTTCTTAGTCTGAAAGTAAATGTTCTTTTTTTCAACCATTCTGCTTTAATTTTCCATTTTATGCTGTGTTGTAGCATTGGTGTCTTTTTTATAGTTCATATTATATATTTTTATAATATATATCAACAAAGGGCATATTTTGCAGGATGTGATCTCAGCATCTGAAATTCAGCATTTTTTGTGTTTGTCCTTCACTCACACAACTGAAAACACCTGAAGCTGCTCAGTACAACCTCTGTCCGTCTGTGGCCACTGAGCAGCTGTGACTGCAGCAGTTAGAAGCCGAGGGCCCAAGGCCCCGTCCAGATTTGCTGTATCTTAGATTTATTTAACTGGTGCAACCATAAAAAATGTGCACTCTTTTGCTCTCCTTCCATACTTTCTAGTTTTCCAGATGACAAAGCAGCCAACCATCGCTAAACGCAGTGTATGTCCAGGAATTCACTAACTCTCAGCCGACTGTGGACGTTAGTAGGATGGGGAATGTGGATGATTTGATGTTTAGCTCTCATCTCTTGAGAATAAGTCTGGTGATTTTACTTATTGTCAACAATTCCCATCACAAGAAAATGCATCTACAGCCAACACTGACATGAGTCCAACCTGTGTCATGGGTCTGCCCGAACAGGTCAGCACACATCAGCCAACCGTCCTTTACAGCCTCCTGATCGAGGTTAGATACCTGTTGGAGGCCGCTGAGCCAAGTTTGTGCTGTTTAAATAGCCGGAGCATGTAGTGTAACCGTACAGGCGGGAGGTCAACCTAAACCTTTATCTACTGCTTACTGAAAGAAATTAAGTGAAATCCTGTGGTTTATCAGTGAAATATCTAGAGGTTGAGTCATGGCAACTGGACTTTCAGTTTTTAGGTCGAAACATTTCACTACTCATCTGAGTAGCTTTATCAGTCTGAGAGAACGCTGGTATGGAAACTCCAGTTTATGTTTCAGGTTGGTTTCACTCCACCCCAGATCCCATATGCTCATTAGGTGAGCTATGTAAATGGGGTGAGAGTCGTTAGACCTACATTCCTGAGTTCACACCTGGCCTGAATCGGCTCGTTAGGTGAACAAAAGGAATGAGCTCAGGTGAGGGTCTAAGGATCTAATGGTCGACTCATGTGACCCCTCTGATTCACCAAGAATGTGTTCTCCCTGGCAGACATTTGAATTGTTCCTTGATTTGCTGGGAAATATGTGGGACGGGAGCCTCTGGAGTGAAAGGAGCAGGTGACAGTTGTTACATGAACAGTTCACACACACGACTGCTTCCTGAAAGGGCTAAAAGAAAGAGAACCCATGCTAGCAGCATGCGAGGCTGTACACTAGCACGCCAGTGCTTTGTTAGTCTATCCCTGACCTCAGTTCTGCACCAGGTAAACACTACACAAGCTAAACTGCACATGGTTTACCCACAAACACCATCCTGTTGCACCAAATACTCTCCAAATATGGATTGATGCACCTGTGAAATAAATCCCAGGAAGTGCACTGTGGAATATTTGTTAAAAACTACACTGGCCCACATTTAGACGGTCCCTGAGCCTTTCTTTTCTAAAAGAAACAATGTCAAATGTTTTTAACCTTCTCTGCAAATGCACTTGGAGCTGAGAATCATAGGGTCATAGAGAAGGACTAGCACATTGTTGGTTTCGGTCTTTTCTTTTTAATAAGAAAAATACAGAATAACACCAGACTTTTTTTTAATAGCTAAGTTAGACTGGACATGTGCATAATCTGTGGAAATGGGATACTTTTCTTTAATGCTGTTAACTCTGACCTGTGTTTTTCTGACAGAGACACACAGCTCAGCTCAGAGAGGAACTTCTGAAGCTGCCATGCCCTGACGGTCTAGAGCCCGACGGCGACGAATTCTCAGAGAAGAGTGCCGCCCTGATCCTCAAAGAGCTGCCCAGTCAGGATGCAGAGAAGCCCAGCAGCAGTCAGGACAGCCACGGCAGCGAGGGCCAGTTATGAACCCCCGCCACTTCACCCCCCCCATGCCCTCCTGTCCCCTCCCAGCATCTCAGTCCCCAATCCCCACCGCCCCCTTTATGAGTTACTCTCAAAAAGACTTGATGGCTTCAGAGCACAAGCCACCACTTTGTCAATATTTGTATGTAAAGATCTAATGGCGGAATAGCAGAGAACGAGGGGATGGGAAACAAAACATGAGACAAACTCTGAACTATGCTTCACCCTTGAAAACAGTCAAAAACTTTTATTTACCTGTAAAAGAGTGTAAACATTTTGTGCTTTTTCCAATTGTGAAATAACCACTGATTGGTATGTTATTAAACTTGTTTATGTATACATAATGGAAGAGGAAAATTACAGATTATATAAGGGAAACTACCTTTAGAGAAGAATGTTTACTGAATGTTAATTTACTTTTTTTTTTCTTTCTGACTGTTAGTGACACAGTTGTAACCAAGGATATATTCTTTAAAGATGCTATTTTAAAAAAGAGCAAGAAAAAGAAAGAAGACACATAACTGAATCTGAGATAAGAGCCCCTCTGGTCATCTGTTGCTTCATCTAATTTCTCTAGGATCATATCCACTTGAATAAAGGCTGAGATGGACATTCTTAATGCTATGTTATCCCTTTTACAGGCTCCAAATTAAAAAGCACCATGCGCTGGATAAAGATTTTGTTGCCTCTCAGAACTTCTCCATGACCATTAACCTTCAACATGACTGTAGATCATAGACTGTGTGTTAGAGCCAAATGGCAAATGTGTTTTGAAAGCTTATGCATGTGTATGTGTGTTTTCTGTGCGTTTGCAACAATCCCCAGTGAGATACAAAGCTGTGATGTGCCTTTGATCTACACACACCACCAAATACTCCAACAGAGTACCTTTACTGATTTCATTGCTATTTCTACAAAATTAATGATTCTGCTCCTTCTGACATAAAAAACTGCTTTGGTCTTTTTTATTATGTTGAATTCCAGTGAACAAAAATGCACTTTCTATTTTGCTCACTCCTTAAAGCAGTCACGTACTCGTTTTGCTAGGACATTAAATGGAGCTTGAAATTATGGATTGATGTGCGAATGCTTCTTTCTAAACTTAACCAGATATCCACCCGCTACGCTAAAAAAAAGGAAAGCCATGAAGAGTCAGAGACACAGAATATGTGAGAAAAGGTTTGAGTTGTAATAATGGAAGATGTTCCTCAGGGGCTGAAGAGGTTCTTATATCTATATTCATTAATTTTTATATTGTAGTTGTTTTTATGGCGATGTTTATGTAAAATTTGGTGTGTTTCATCTACTGTTTTACTAAGTTATTGTTTTCAGACAAACATGCCAGAACTTGGACAATTTAGCAGTTTTATCATGCTACTTTTAGTAGTCCAAAACCCTGAACCCAGAACAGATTTGGACTGCCAGTGCCATTAGAGCCAGGCTGCTAGCATAGCATTCGGACTAGAGAAGTGTGGGCAGATGATAGCTAAGAAAGGGGAGGTGGTTAAGACTGATGGGATGGAAGTCCCAGTGCAGATACACAGACCAGCTACAGAACTATGGAATCCCACAGTCACATGGGAACCAAGATAAGGAGGCTAGTAGGACATCCAAGTTTCCTCAAACGGCAAGACAGAGCCTGCAGAGCCAGCTCAAGGCCAAGATCCAAGTCATTAACACCCTACTGGTATATTGAGCTGGAGATGTAGGCTGCTGATGTCTAGACCTGGAAACTCTCCCCAGTACACAGAGGTTTCTACCCTAAGTCCAATATCCAGATGGACTAAGAGTTGGAAAGAACTGTTGAGTCTCAAGGCCACACTGTAAGACGGCATCCACAAGAAAAAGGAACAAAGCGCCAGAACAATAGAAGTTATAGCATTTTAGACACTATCCCAAGTGCAGACTGCAAAGAAGTCTCAAGACTTTTCAGCACAAAGTGACATAGTGAAAACTGCTGGCAGGACCTGCATACACAAAGTCACACAGAACTGCATCAGCTAGATCATCCCAAGGCCAGATGGGAAAATGCTCAGAGGGAGGTGGAGAATAACATGGAGCCGATGCTATGGAACCATCAGGTCCTGAGAGACAGGAAGATAAGGCGCTTAAACTTCCACACCACCTGTAGGCCACCTGAGGCTGAGAAAGACACCACCTGCAGCTGCAACAAAGTTATATTTCAATTCAATTCACTTTATTACTCCCCAAGGGGCAATTAAAAGTGTTAGTTAAATTCTTTCAACAAAGAGAGAACAAACTTTGGTTAATTACACAGGAATTTTACATGCAAGGATTAACCGCACCTTGGTACAGCATGAAAGTCAGGCCGCAGCCAAGCACATCATATTAATGGTATGATACAAATAAGGTCATGTGAGCAAAAAGAGGAGGAAATTTCTGACTGCAGGACATCTGGGTTATGATACCAAGAGTCTTTATCAAAAAGTCAAGGTCAGAACAAACTGTTTACACTATAGGCCCTGTTCAGCAGTGTTTCGATTATACTACAATAAGGTGGATTAGGTCACTTGAGGGTGAAACATTTTCTTAATTTTTTTAACAAAAAGGCACACAGAGCAGCATACATTCACACAGACACAACAGAGCAATGTTGTCCACCACAATAAATAAATACAATACAAAGTGTTAACGTGCATTGTACTGCAGTTCTCAGACACTGGAGTTACCATTTCTTGAGCCATAGCATTTCTTTGAATTAAGGACCTGGACAGACCTTGAGACAAAGGTCACTTTCCTCCTTTAAATCATCAGTGCATGGGAAGTGACTACAGTATTAAGAGTTCATCACGTAAGGTGGGCTTACAGGAATACCAGTGTTTTCTCTTTTGGTTGTGTGTCACATTGGATGATGAACAGGAAGGTACCAATTATTTATGAACAGACTTTGGGCATTTTCAGCAAGCGATTGCAGGTGAAGGGTTATAACACTTTCAATGAAAGAACGATAGAAAGTTTTTAGAATGTTTCCACAAACACCAAATGTTTTAGGCTTCCTCAATAAATATTGTCTCTGGTGGCATGTTTGAGAATTTCCTCAATGTGCTGGAGGAAAATTTGAGAAAGCTGTCAAAGATGGTTCCAACATATTTGTACTCCTGCAATGATGTGTCAGTGCACAATCTGCACTGGCTGCCCCTGAATGATGGTGTTAACTGACTCAGCCAACTGCCTCTGTCTGTTAGAGAAGGTCACAATCATGTCTTTGGTTTTGTTAACATCAAGTTTAAGACAGGAACTTTCACATCAGCTCAGAAACTCCTGCAGAGCTGAGCTGTGATGCTGCGCGGGACCTCACAGGAGGGACTAGCACAGCGTTGTCAGCAAATTTTACCAGGTGGCAGTTTGGCTGGGTGGACCTGCAGTTGTCAGTAGAGAGGATGAAGATGAGAGGAGAGAGGACACAGCTTTGTAGAGATCCTGTTGATATAAAGATGACATCACAGAGAGTGTTACTGACCAACGCTCTGTGACCTGTTGGGGAGAAAGTCAGTAATCCATAAAATGAGCTGATGGTCAAGGTGGAAGCCGATGGAGAGTCTCTCTGCTAAGATGTGAGGCTGCCTGGTGTTAAATGCTGTTGCGTTAGAGATAGACGAGAGAACCCACATGCCGATCCAAAGTAAAGACCATAGGATTTTATGGCAGAGATAGGTGACAGGTGAAGCTCACTCACCACAGCGCACCTGCAGGGAATTAATCACAGACACAAGAGGGAAAGGTAGAGACACATGAGGAAGAGGGCATGAGTCGGCAGTGCTCCTGCCACCTCATGACAAACGTAGTGGAGAAGTCTGCAAACAGGAGCCTGGCATTCAAGATATTCAATAAATAAATAGTTTGGCATCTTCAACACCTCACCCCACTCTGTATGCAAACTGCAGTGGATCCATTTGTGGGTCAGTTAGTGTGGTGACATGACCACCCTCTCCATGGCCTTCATGATTCAAGAGGTGAGAGCCGCTGGTCTAAAGATGTTTAGGACCTTGGTGTTCCACTTCGTGGGGATAGAAATGACTGTAGAGTGAGTGTTTGCACTGGTTTGACTCTGCATTTGGCGAAGTGGTGGCCTCTGATTGGTTCAAATCCTGAGCCCATTGAGCATTTGGTGAAGGTTGCATCCATGAAAGTCACCAGGGGTTGACAGTGGAGAGGAAAAACTCCCTTTAACAGAAGAAAAAACCTCCAGCAGAACCAGGCTCAGTTTGGGCGGCCATCTGCCTCGACCGGTTGGGGTGAGTGGATAGAGGAGAGAGAAAAGAACAGCAACAATAAACAACAAATAGATAAGATCAGATTCCACTTTATTGTCATTCATTTTTACGTCACAAGTATGAACGAAATTACGTTTTCATTGCTCGCAAGGTAGAGGAGAGAGAAAATACGTAATGAAGAGGTAGAATATGTAATAAAAATAGAAAGGACTAAATAGAGTAAAAATAATAAATGAAATAAAATAAAACATGAATAAACTGAATAGGGTTACAGTGCATAACTTAGAAGTCCCAAATAAAAATATTGTACATGTGCTATGTGAATATCACTAACAAGACTAAAATAATATCTATACAGACACACCTGTGAATGATATCTGTTGCATTTATTGCACTTTCATACTGTTTATTATAACAAGACTATATAGCATTCCACAAGGATTGAGTTTGGGTGTGTGATAGGAGTACTGACTTTAGGAGGAGTAATCTTAAATACAGTACATGTATAGAGATACCTATTCAGTCAACAAAAAAGTTGTGTATTACCGATATCTGGTGTTATGACCTGGGTCATTATGTGTGAGGTTTTGTCGTGATTTGTGTGTTGTTAGCTCTCTCCTCCCCATTTCTTGGTGTGTATATGTGTGTATGTGAGAGAGAGAAAGGAGTGGGCGTGGAGTCTAGGTAGACCCATGAGATTGGTCCATTCAAACTGGATGGATGTTCCTGGATTGGTCCAGTCCTTCCGGGAAGACTATAAGAAGCTCCCACTGACTGCAGCCAGGGAGCTCTTTTTTGATCTCTGCCACTCCCAAACCAGCACTCTTTGTTGTGAAACTCTGTCTTTGTAAGAAGCCTAAGATGTGTAGAACAAATGGTTAGTTTGAGAATTGTGATCTTAGAGAAAGAACTTTTGTGACTTTACTTGCACTGTATATATTGAGCACTAAATACTTTTCGTTGTAGTAAGAAGCCCAGTTATTTGACTTATGTTTTCTCCTGTTTTTGTTAGGAGACCAGGGTAGAATACCTGTCTTTTTGTTGGTTTGTTTGGTTAGGAAATAGTAGGGCTGCTTTAGCGTTTTTGTTTGTTATTTTGGGCATTTGAGTGTTTGACAGAGTTACTTTGAGTATATTTGGAAAATAAATGGTTTCCTTTAAGTGCATTTAGTGGGCTGCTGGATTTATTTGAGAGTGGGAGAGTTTTTGAGAAAAATTCACATCGTGTCATGCCCCGGTATCCCCTAGGCCGGGCGTAACACTGGTAAGCACACCAAAACTATGGTTTTCTGTCTGTAAGAGCAATTTAACGCTTGTGCACTGTTCAAATTCACGACCCTTTCATTATGTTTGGGATGAAAACATCCACTAAAATAAACTGCTGTAAAAATATATCAGATGTTATATTTTTTTAAACTTCTTTTGCTTCAGTCTGTTAATCAACTTCAGTTCTGATCAAAAATACTAAATGTTAAATAAAATCCAGGATTTTAACTCTTTAAACGCCGATTTCATAAGTGATGCCACAGATTTGGGGAAAAAACACAAAATGACTAATTTTCAATATAGAAAGTGATTGTGGACTGGATATTTTTTACCTCTGATCAGTCTTGGATATGTCAAAGATTAGTAACACTGATTTTGATGAATTGTTAGGTTTTGTGCAGCATCAGATTTTAATTTTTTCTGACTGATTTACTGTTCATGGATGTTTTTGTCCCATTGACTGCCATGACATTTTTTTTGACTGCACAGCCATGACACTATACAGTATCTCACCGAAGTGAGTACACCCCTCACATTTTTGTAAATAATTTATTATATCTTTTCATGTGACAACACTGAAGAAATGACACTTTGCTACAATGTAAAGTAGTGAGTGTACAGCTTGTATAACAGTATAAATTTGCTGTCCCCACAAAATAACTCGACACACAGCCATTAATGTCTAAACCGCTGGCAACAAAAGTGAGTACACCTCTAAGTGAAAATGTCCAAATTGGGCCCAAAGTCTCAATATTTTGTGTGACCACCATTATTTTCCAGCACTGCCATAACCCTCTTGGGCATGGAGTTCACCAGAGCTTCACAGGTTGCCACTGGAATCCTCTTCCACTCCTCCATGATGACATCATGGACCTGGTGGATGTTAGAGACCTTGTGCTCCTCCACCTTCCGTTTGAGGATGCCCCACAGATGCTCAATAGGTTTTAGGTCTGGAGACATGCTTGGCCAGTCTATCAACTTTTACCCTCAGCTTCTTTAGCAAGGCAGTGGTCATCTTGGAGGTGTGTTTGGAGTCGTTATCATGCTGGATAACATGTTGTGTTATCATGCTGTGGCCCAGTCTCCGAAGGGAGGGGATCATGCTCTGCTTCAATATGTCACAGTACATGTTGGCATTCATGGTTCCCTCAATGAAATGTAGCTCCCCAGTGCCGGCAGCACTCATGCAGCCCCAGACCATGACACTCCCACCACCATGCTTGACTGTAGGGAAGACACACTTTTCTTTGTACTCCTCACCTGGTTGCCACCAGACACGCTTGACACCATCTAAACCAAATAAGTTTATCTTGGTCTCATCAGACCACAGGACACGGTTCCTCCATGTCCTTAGTCTGCTTGTCTTCAGCAAACTGTTTGTAGGCTTTCTTGTGCATCATCTTTAGAAGAAGCTTTCTTCTGGGACAACAGCCATGCAGACCAATTTGATGCAGTGTGCGGCGTATGGTCTGAGCACTGGCACAGGCACAGGCTGATCCCCCACCCCTTGAACCTCTGCAGCAATGCTGGCAGCACTCATAGATCTATTTCCCAAAGACAACCTCTGAATATGACGCTGAGCACGTGCACTCAACTTCTTTGGTCGACCATGGTGAGGCCTGTTCTGAGTGGAACCTGTCCTGTTAAACCGCTGTATGGTCTTGGCCACCGTGCTGCAGCTCAGTTTCTGGGTCTTGGCAATCTTCTTATAGCCTGGGCCATCTTTATGTAGAACAATAATTCTGTTTTTCAGATCCTCTGAGAGTTCTTTGCCATGAGGTGCCATGTTGAACTTCTAGTGAGCAGTAAGAGGCTGAGAGCAATAACACCAAATTTAACACACCTGCTCCCCATTCACACCTGAGACCTTGTAACACTAATGAGTCACATGACACTGGGGAGGGAAAATGGCTAATTGGGCTCAATTTGGACATTTTCACTTAGGGGTGTACTCATTTTTCTTGCCAGCGGTTTAGACATTAATGGCTGTGCGTTGAGTTATTTTGAGGGGACAGCAAATTTATACTGTTATACAAGCTGTACACTCACTACTTTACATTGTAGAAGTGTAATTTCTTCAGTGTTGTCACATGAAAAGATATGATAAACTATTTACAAAAATGTGAGGGGTGTACTCACTTCTGTGAGATACTGTATAATCATTCTTGGTGGTTGGTGGTTTCCCCTGTTGGGAAGAGGTAAAATGTGTGTGTTACGGCCCCTGAGGTGCCGTTTGACATTCTCTAGGTAATCCCTGAAAGTTGGCTGATGACGTACGAGGTGCGCCAGCTGAGACGCGCCAACCAATCACTATATAAAGTGATATATAGACCGAAAAAGCTTTACTCAGGCGGTGAGCTGGGATTTCACGTGAACAGTTCACCCTACTCGTAAAACCTTTTGATTGTGTCTCTTGCCTTAAACTTAGACGTGAGGTTCAAATTCAGACCTGTTAGTCATAGCGTACTTGTGAGTACTTGTTGTTTGCACGTTGGTTAATTGGGGTGGTGTCCTTTGTGTTTTGTTGTGATAGTCTTATTGTTCAATCTTTTGTATATTTGCAAATGGTCTTGTTGTTATTCCACTGTCACTGTTAGAATAAATGTCACACAACAGAAAATTCACCACGTGAGCCGTTCCATCTGTCTTCTCTCATCCACTTCCCTTTTTCCTTTAACATTATGTGAAGTCCCACTCGGGCTGGGACGTAACAGTGTGATTTTTAGGTTTGACAACCAAGTGGCCCCATTAACCCTTTACACAGGCCTGTGTAAAGTGTGTGAGACCTTTGCATGTTGACCCTGAGGTGTCTGAGAAAATCTGAATATGTCCCTCAGCTCTCAGAGAACAAAGACTCTACATTGACAAAGTGTATTTATGCACCTGCTGCCTTTTGATGGGGAGAAGTACAGACTAAAACAAAAACAAGGTAAGTGGATTTACACACTGACATGCCATCCTGTTGGTCATTTCATAAGAGCAGCAACCACCATGAGTAGTGGCTTCACTTGTACCAAAGTTTTGGAAATGATCATGCAGCCTGACCCCTCCAGCAAGATGCAGAATATATTGTCTTCTATTTTTACAGCAGTTTATTTTAGTGGATGTTTTCATCCTGAACATAACAAAAGGGTAGTGAATTTGAACCGTGGTGTCATTGTCTGTGTACTGTTTTAGCTCTGTCATCCTCTGTGGTGTGGCCAGGAACTGACCCATGACAGCATCATGTGTTGCCACCTCGTCATGACAGATCCTATCCCCAAAACACTGTTCTGGGCTACAAGATCTAGTTTTCCAAAGTCTTGTGAACCAATGTTCTGTATGTGTTTTATGATCTTAGTTTAATGACTTAAAAAATGTAGTTTTTCACTAACCATGCATAAAGGCTGTTTTCAAAAACACAATCTTGTATAAATGTGCTGCTCACATATTGTTGTAGCCCAGTACAGTGTTATCAGACGTTAGCCATTAATATGTTTAAAAGCAACTGAAAAAGCACAAACATCAGGTCATGTCAAAACTTGTCCAGGGTCCCAAAACACCCTCAGACCCCAGAGGGTTAAAGAAAGATGAGTAACCCCCCAAAACAAACAATAACTGAGGCTGTGGTGAAAGTCTGGAAAAACATCCCAAAAGAAGAATGAAAAAGTTTGGTGATGTCAGTAGGTCACAGGCTTGATGCCGTTATTGCAAGCAAAGGATTTGCAACTAAATCTTAAGTCTTATTCACTTTAATCTATTTTAAATAGTATTTTCCAATACTTTTACTCACCTAAAAATTTGGTGTTCTGTTATAAATGATGCAACCTTCTAAGCTGTGTATCAGATCCAGATGTAAATACCTGGAAATAAAAGCTGAAATGTTGATCTCTTGTCTCATATTCATCTTTTGATGCCAAACCCAAATGTTTTGTCTGCAAAAATAAAGTAATTGCCCACTTTTCCAATACTTTTGGAGGGGAGTGTAGACAGACTGAAAGAATCAAGTATGACTGCCCTCCAAAGAGGTCATCTACTTATCCTGAGATGGCTGTGAAAGTCAATGGTGGATCCACATATTTTGGAGCAGCATGGACAGGGGAAGGTGACAGTATATGGTGAAGGTGGAGCCTTTGCGAGTCTGTCTTTGCAGTGCTGCCGCTTTGTCTTTGCCATTGCCAGAGTTCAGACTCATGAACTGTAGCTCCTTCTCGCACAGTTTCAGCCCATAAGCACCTGTCCAGGACAGTGTGTTCCCAGTTGTCCAATGTGATGTGGCTCTTCTTCTTCTTCTTCTTCTTCTTCTTCTTCTTCTTCTTCTTTAGGTTGGTCTTGATGTTGTCTTTAAAGTGTTTCTTTTGCCAACCCGGGGCTCTGGCATACCTGTAGCTGGGAGTACAGTAGTTGTTTAGGGAAACGTGTATTGGGCATGCGGATATGTGGCCGGTCAATCCAAACTGCAGCTGCTCTAGTGCGGTGGCAACGCTGTCCATACTCACCTCCTCCAAAACACAGGTGTTGGTGTGTCTGTCTTCCCAATGGAGTATTAGTATTATCCGCAAAGATCCTTGGTGTTGTTGTTCCAGGGCTCCCACATGACTGCTGCAGGTGGTCTCTGCCTCAGCACCATACAACATGGCATACCAGCAGCCCAGACCAAGCCCCAAGGCTCCCGACCCACAAAGAGTCCCCTCCTGAGTCCAGCACATGCACCACCAGGACAATTCAGGCAATGATTAACCCCAAAGTCGACATCAGCGGTGGAGGAGAGAAGGCTGCTGAGGTAGGGGAAATGTTCAACATTTTCCAGAGTTGTATTGTCCAGTGTTATGGTGGGCTGAGTGAGTGGCTGGTTGGTTGGAGGTTGATAAAGGACCTGGGTCTTCTTGATGTTTAATGCTAATCCCAGGGCTCTATATGCTTTGGCAAAAGCAATCAGAATCTTCTGGAGATCATCTGCAGAGTGTGCTGCAATGGCATTATGCATACTAAAGCTCCATGATGGAAGAGTGGCTGAGTTTGGTTTTGGCCTTGCAAGGGTTAATGTTGAAGAGCCTGCTCTCAGTCCTATACAGGATTGAGATCCCCTGTGGCAGCTTGTTGCCATTAAGGTGGAGTATGGCAGCAATGAAGCTAGCAAACAGGGTGGGTGCGATGACACATGCCTGTTTGACCCCTGTTTCCACCATAAAGGGCTCAGGTTCAATGCTGTTGCTGAGCATGGTGGCTGACATGCCGTCATGCAAGAGACTCAAGATGCAGATGTACTTTTCTGGGAGGCTGTACTGTAATAATATGCTCCACAGAGCCTGATGGTCCACTGTGTCAAAGGCCTTTGTCAGGTCTATGAAGGCAATGTATAATGGCTGTTGTTGCTCTCTGCATTTTTATTACAGTGGATGTGCTGTGAATATAATATCCACTGTGACTCCGGATGAACAGAAGTTGCACTGTGATTTCCTCAGTCCATGGTAGCAGCCGATTTGCGAGGACACAAGCAAGCACTTTTCCTGTTGTTGACACGGGTGATATGCCTCTGTAATTCCTACATTCAGCCTTGTCCACCTTCTTGAAGATGGTCAGCTGAGCACTTCGGTCATGGTGGGAGGTTCCCCCATATTTTCTGTGATGGGGCTCTGGGGGATGTGGCTAAAGATGTCAGGTTCTGTTTTGCTGTTGTGGTTGAGAAGTTTGTGAAAGTGCTCTTCCCAATGTGCGTCGATGGACACATTGTCTTTCACCAGCTCTTTTCCATCCATTGAACGCACACGGTTCAGGCCACAGTAGCTTGGACCATGAATTACCTTTTATGCATTGAAAAAGCATCTGATCTCTCCAGAGTTTGTCAGTCTCCGGATCTTCATTGCTTTTTTGTATCCAGCAAGAGTTCTTAAGTTCTCTCACCTGGCTCTGGATGCCTGCCTTAGCTCTGGAGTGAGCCAGTCTCTTGGCCTTACAGGAGATGTCATTTTGTCATGAATAAAGGCTTCCCATTTTCAGTCTGGATATTTTTTGGACTAATACCCAAAGGTATTTTTACAGGCATCAAGGATGTGGATTTGAGAAGGTTCCAGTGATCTTCAATGTTATCTGGGTATTCCTGCCAAAGGCTTTCCCCAAGAGAGGCCTGGAGTTGCTGCTGGGTGGCAGATTCATGAGGGCTGTCTGTTCTGCTGATGGACGGACAGATAAACCGACAGATAGATAGACAGATAGACAGATTAATGGATAGACCAATAAACAGCCAGACAGATAAAAAGAGACAGACAGACAGATAAAAAGGCAGATAGATAGACAGACAGATAAATAAATAAAAAGGCAGATAGCTGGACAGACAGACAGACAGACAGGCAGACAGACAGATAAAAGACAGAGAGACAGACAGATAGTCAGACAGACAGACAGAGAGACAGACAGACAGAGAGACAGACAGACAGACAAAAAGGCAGACAGACAGACAGACAGACAGATAGTCAGACAGACATAAAAAGGCAGACGGACAGACAGGTAAATAAAAAGGCAGATAGAGATAAAAAGGCAGACAGACAGACGGATAGTCAGAGACATACAGACAGATAGACAGACAGATAAAAAGGCAGACAGAAAGACAGTAAGGCAGTCAAGAGAGAGACAGACAGACAGACATAAAAAGACAGACAAAAAGAGACAGGCAGGCAGATAAAAAACAGACAAATAAAAGGCAGACAGACAGACAGATAAAAAGGCAGATATACAGATAGATACTTCTTTTTTAATCAAAGGTTTTATTCAGATTGATTTTCCTATAGATGTATTTTCAAAGCACTATGCTGCATGAATGCAACAGTGATTACAAAATGACTTTATTAGCCATAACAGTCTCAGCACAAATAGGTAGCACTGTGTTTGGATGTTGCAGGTACAGTGAGGAGTCACTTCATAACTAATGGTCAGTACGAGGTGACTGCAGTTAACCAGTTTTAACTGGAGAGTATTAAGGGTTGCCACCGCTGGTCGTAAAAAAGCCCCAGCTTCCTCGTGCACGCCTTGATTATTTTCCCCACAATGCAATGCGCGCCTGTCATGGCTGCTCACTGATGCCACTTGCACCACATGTGTGGAAATAAACGTTTTTCCTCCGGCTCAGAAACTCTTGGCCACTTCGCTCCTCCACAGACGCTTCAGTTTCCGGCTTTGACGTGGGCTAGACGCGAAGAGATCAGCTGCTACTGGACTGGGCAGGACCTAGAGGGGTTCAAGGATGTCGCTGCACGTAGAGATCCCCGTCCTGCGAGGCTGGGTGACAGCCAGCGAGGCGGCCGACTGGAGGCTGCGTGTTTGCAGCGCTGCGGGTGAGTCTTTGTTTTCCTCACGGAGCCGCTGATCCTAACGTCAGGTGGGTAATTTGTCAGGTAGGTAGTTTGTCAGGTAGGTGACGTTGGGTACAGGCTGCTCCTCGCGGAGCTCAATGCTTCGCCCCGGTGGAAATGTCTGTTCCTGTCGTGCCGATGTGTCAGATCCCCATTTACTTTTTGGACACATGAAGTCACAGTACTTGAAGAACTAACACGATAGTGATGTTTAAATGTTGTGTTTGGCTGTGCTATCCGATATACGGACCATAACTATGAATTCATGATCATCAGAATAATATAGCAACCATCTAGCTAACGGTAACGGTGGCTGTAACGCTAGTTGGTCCCATTTTCCCAGAAATAATAAGGAGATTTGCTAACTGAGCAGCTGCTTTTGGAGGCAGCTGCTGGACTGCTGCTCTGTCTCAGGGTCACCTGCCTGATAGTCTCATGACTCCTTAACCAAACTTCAGCCAGTGGATGCTGTGTTAGCAGGCAGTGGATTAGGACACAGAACATTAGTTATGGCCAAACAGTCCAGTCTGACATCAGAACCCGTCTGTCTGTTTCAAACTTTCATCTATTATTCTTGGATCAATCAATCTTTATCCAACAGTAGCTACATGGAAGGTTTGTCAGGAAAACATGTGTCTGGGCTTTTTGATTAGTCATTTACTTTCTATAAATGGCATGAAGTGTAAATAAGACTCTGATGGATAAAGTACTTAGGTTTTCAGACACTGTACAACGGTGCAATTGCAGGGTGCATGGAGGTAAAGATGTAGCTCTTATGGGTGTCCAGTTGGAGCTCCTGTGGGCCGTTGCTCATTTGATTTTAGTGTAGCACGTTGTTTTTGTATTAGACACAGACTACTTGTACACTTCAGAGCACAGTCACAATCATCTCTCTTAACCTCACATAATCGCAATATGATATGGACGTTGATACAGTGCGGTACGATACGATTCAATACTGATACGACGATATATAATACTATATATATTGCAATACTCAACATTTGTTATTCAAAATTTAAAAATAGTGCTGAAAATACAACTTTCTGTGCACCATTGACATAATCTAGTAACATGCAGGCACATCACATTATATTGGTAACTGAGTTGGCAAACTATTTTGATGATCCAGTACTGAAGATTTCAGTGGATAATTCTCATACAGTGTGACCATGAATATAAAGTGCATGTCAGTGTTTTTACATTCGAATTCACTACAACATGAAAAATGTGCCTGAGGCCTCAGTTGTGTTCAAGTCTTTTGTTACTGAACTAAAATGTAGAATTTGGTCCAGGGTGTCCAGTTTCCCTTACTGGACTTACACTCACTTCTGAGGATAACACTGATGGAGCAGTCCCTATCATGAGACACTGAAACAATGTTTGCCGGAGAATGTGGTTCCATCATATTCACCATTAGTTTAAAGCCTGGATTTTCAATAACACCATAAGAGTGCAGATAAAAATGCACCCTGGAATCTGTAATCTTCTCTGCATGAGCTGAGGTAGATGTTCACTTGTAGGTGGCGATTGACTCGGTTCCACAGGTTCCATGGAGGTGGTGCTGCTAACTTTCAGCATGGTGTCTTGTAGGTGAACCGGCCAGTTGGTCATACTACCTGAATGCCTTACTGAAGCATGACAATGTTTGCAAACGACTTTTGTTTTGTCCATATCATTACTCCTGTCTTTAACCTTAAAGCCAAAGATCTGCTTTTAGAGATGAAGGCGCTGCTAAAATCTTCAACATTTCACTCATTTACTCACTTCACTTCTGGTCTGAAAAGACAAAGATGCATGTTGTACATGAAGGACTGGCCCCATCTACTACAAGCTGAGGAAGCTACACTGGCCCCTTATGACTGGAGGGAGTATTGATATCAGGGGCTGGAATATTGATATGTTATTGTTTTTTCTATCTTTTTTTTTGCACAGCCCTAATTTAGGTGTTTTTGGACTGCACTTAAGCTCTGGTCAATAAACTAACAGTTCCTGATTGATCCAACATTTCATGCAGGATATCGTTCAGTGGCTCAGTAGGCGTAATCCCTCCATTTTAGGAGGATTTTATTTGGAAAAAAATATTGTAGGAAGTGACAAAAGGGAAACATTCATCCATTATCTATACCTCTTGCCCTGTAAAAGGTCACGGGGGACAAGGAGCCAATCCTAGCTGACATTTGACAAAAGATGGAGTAAATGAAATTTTTTTTCTTCCAGAGTAGTACTTTTAGTACTGAGGGTGTGTCTCTAAAATAGCTTGGAGGTGATCACAGGATATTAAAACTAAGAGTTAGCCAGACTGAGCATAAGATCTGGGAAACAGATTAAGGTAGTTCAAGGCTGTGTGTCATATTTAGTCATTTGAAAGCTACATGGTACACAGGAAAAAATTGCACTGCCTGTGTGGTATACCTGATCATTCATCTGGGATCAATTGCTGCTCAGCCCTGCCTGCTTTTGCTAATTCAATTCACTGTCACCTTATTAACTGCAGCTCATTGGCGGAACCTCTATGAGTTATGGAGAAATTTGAGGGCCTTTCCTTGTTTTCCATAATTGCAGCCATTTCAGACCTGAGGGGTAGCTGAAATGTTATTAAACATGTGGCCAAACCTCAGGCTTTCATTTTCTCCCTCATAAAGCTGGAGCTTTCATCTTCTTGTCCTCTCCCTCCTCCCTGCCTTTGCTATTATGGCAACTCCTGGGTTTCATGAGAACAGCAGTGAGATGAAATTGTCCTTTACAACACAGTAATTGGTTATTAAAGCTGAGGGTACAGTTAAGAGATTATATGGCTAACCTGCAGGTGTACCTAAGTGGGCCAGAAATCTGGCTTTATGTGAGACTGTGAGCATAAGATCTGGGGGACACTAATGAAGTCAGAAGTGGTGGGTATACAGTATTGTCAACTAGGGTTGGCTTGTAAGTTCAACTTGAGTGATTAACTATTCATATAACTGCTGTAATGAGAGTCTATCTGGAAGTGTGTTTTCATTTGTTGAAATTGTGGCATTAAAACTACAGGAGACACATTTTTTGATGAGGAAGATCAGGGAGACAGTGGGATACAACCAGGACATTATGATGTGTTAATTCATATCATTACTTGAGCCTTTGCATGTGGTAGAGTGACATCATACAACTTACAGATACAGTATTTGTTTGAAAGATAGTTGGTAACAAACTTACAGTTGGCTTGATGGTTACTGTCATGAATTTGCAGTCTGAGAAGCTGCAATCACTACTTTCAGCCATAGCACTGAGATGGCATTGATTCCCTGTTAGTAGGACTACCACTGGTCCACTGACGGTCACCACAAAATTAATCACGTTTTGTCATGAGGTTCACATTTGTGACTGACTCTCTGAGCTCGCTAATATTGTGAACATCTTCAGAAAGTAGATGGCATTCTGGCACAGTGGTTAGCACTGGTTGCAACCCCATTTGACATGGGGTCTTTCTGTGTGGTGTTGGCATGCTCTCCCCATGTCTGTGTTGGTCCTCTTCAGGTACTCCGGCTTCCTCCCACAGTCCAAACACATGCAGGTGCGTTAGGTTGGCGAGTCCAAACTGCCAGTAGGTGTGAGTGTGAGTGGTTGTTTGTGTACCCTGGCAGTCTCAAACAGGCAGTCTCAGTTTGGCTGAGACTAGCTGCAGCGCTCTGCAACCATAGACAAGAAAAACGGTATCGATAATGGATGGAAATTTAGCAGGTAGTCTTTGACTCGTGGCCCTGTTCTGCTGGAGGTTTTTTCTTCCGTTAAAGGAAGTTTTTCCTCTTCACTGTCGCCAAGTACTTGCTCATAAGGGACTTGTTGGATTTTTAGTTTTTGTAAAGTGCCTCGAGATGATTGTATTGTGATTTGGTGCTATACAAATAAAATTGAATTGAATTGAATTGAATTGAATTGAATCATGAATCAGATGAGGAAAAACTTCAGAGAGCAAACCTTTAAATGCAAAAGAGACCTAAGTAAGAGCAACAGGGGAGGGCTTGCTCTTCCAGGGCAGGCAGACATGCAATAGATGTTGTGTACAGAATAGAGCACACGCCATCATAATCACTGAGCATGCTAGCATACTGAGGATTTAGCTCACAGCCTTTTGGCTCACTTTGAACACTGCCAAAACTTTTTAGATATGTAGGTTTTTTTTTTTTTTTTTTTTTTTTTTTTTTTAGTGACAATGCTCTCATGAATCCCCTGACTGCTAGGTAATCATTTCAACATCAATTTGCTATTTCACACTGTCACTTGCTGTGCAGCCACTACATTCAAAAACTGCTTTCATTTGCTTTGGGTCAGGTTCCAAAGAAAAAAAAATCCAGTGTCATTTGTAAGCATTGTCCCACACCACCTCTATAAGACACTTTGATTTATTGAAAGTCAAAAGTAGGTAAGATGGGTTAAGGGTGTTTCCTTCCTTTCTTGATTAAAAGTCCATTGCCTATAGGAAAGATAACATTTTGCGGGTCAGAGATGGTGTCTGTAATAAGTGTAAATGCTATTTACAAAACTGCAACAGTCAGCTGGAAATGTACAAGTTTAAATTCCCCAAGCCCCAAAAGAGATTGTTGTATGAGTTTTATTACTCTAGGCATGCCGAGTTGTCTGGAGAATAACTGAACATTGTTTTGTTGGATATAAAGAATCCAAGAGAGGCATAGATCAGGGTTGAATTTACTGTTGTTTTTTCTGGCATGACACATATTTTGTCAGCCCTTTTTTATGTGTATAAGGGCTGTCCTGGAACCAATTTGGACATATTCTCAAGTTGATCAGGCTTCGTTATGCAGCTCAGAACACCAACTACCTCTCTCCTGTCTCTCTGGTCTCTCCACCATGGGAACACAAAGCAATCAATGCTAATGAGCCCAGCCAGTCTCCCTCCTCAAATAAAAAGCTAATGAAAGGCAGGGAGAACCAGCACATGGGAAACACAATTATTTCTGGCTGGGAAGCAGTGGCCCTGCCCTTTTTCACTATACTACCAGCCTCTTACAACACACACCACAGTCTAAACTGGTGTGGGGGTATTAGCTCACAAAACACTCGCACACTGTACTCACACTGTTAAGTATGCGCATTGATTTAAGTGAAAGTGAAAGTGGCTTGTGTAGCCAAGTATGGTGACCCATACTCAGAATTTGTGCTCTTCATTTATCAAATCGGGCATGAAATCAGGCTTAAAATCAACTAGTGTGTATTCAACCTAAGCAGATTAATTCAGTTGTGAAATCAAGCTTCTTCTACCTGATGTTCCTAAGCAAGGTCAAGTCAGTTCTCTCTTTTAAAGATTTTGAAATAGCGATTCATGCATTTATTACTAGACTTGATTATTGCAATGCCCTATATTTTGGTGTCGTTTAATTGTCCCTTTCTCCAGACAGCTGCTCGACTTTTAACTAATACACATAAATTTAAGTATATATCACTGCTACTGGTTACCCTTCACTGGCTTCCAGTTTGTTTTAGAATTGATTTTGTTTTCAAGGCCTTAAATGGTTTGGCTTCCTATTGCTGCAATCTCAAGCTCGAAATTTTGGATGTTCCCAAGAGGACAGGAACAAAGTGACTTTGATCAGGATCTCAATCAGCAAGATTCCATAGTTGGAATCTGTTTTTGGACCTGCTCAAAAACATATCCTGACCTCTAGAGAGTGCCAGTAGAGCGGGAATGGGTCAGGAAGCATGGAATTTAAATAGGAATTGGATGGAAGTTAACCCTCTGGGGTCGACGCACGCGCCGGCGCGTTTTGACGCATCTTTTTCTGATAAGGCCGAAACAAACTTAAATTACTCCGTCAATTCTGATCGTACAGATAAAAGAAGTATATCATTCAAATCTGTAAAGGGTCTAGTTTTAGTGGTATACCATGATAATAACAACAAAACGTTGTGCTTTTTTTAAATAAAGAAAGCCGACAGGGTGCGCTCTCGGACTTTTCTGTCTCTGCCATTTCTCTTCACAGACGCGTAAATAAAACAACCAGAATCTCAGCGAATACTTGCCTCATAAAAATAAGAATTATATGGCTAGAAAGCTTGAAATGTTTTCTTTTGAGTGAAACAATTCAAGTCAAAAACAAATCATCACTTTTTATTTAATCCGTATGAACGTAAGGAGAAGTCCGTTTTTTCCTGTCTCACCTCATTACAGGTAATGCGACCCCGCCTTGTACACTGTCCACTGTTCACATGTAAATAATCTCAGGTGAACCAGGTAAATATGTGCACACCCCCGAGAAATGACATAAAACGTCAAACTTCATCATAGAATTTGCTCACTTTTTCTGCGCGTTTGGATGATGGCGCGTCACGGACGTGAAGAAGCGCTCCTTATATTCCACACAGAGACGAATAGTTTAGTTTGTCCTCAGAGTAAAAACACTGATTTTAACTCAAATGAAGAACGTTTGGCTCCTTGTTTTGTATTGTGCTGCACTAATCCCCTCTCAGCTACATTGACTGAAAGGCTCATTATGCGCGCCTTTGTCTGGACGTTCAGTGCGTCTTTTGTGTTCTCAGGTAAATCACATGACTATTCATCCTCAGACACACCCTCTTGCATATGGCCTTTCTGGACAAAAAGTGTTTTAGAAAATTTAAATCAGTGTTTTGTTTACTGTGAATGTGTGAACAAGATGACATTCGCAGCACTCTGAAGTAAACACTTTAGCCTACAACATGCAGGTCTCCAAAGTCTCCAATGTTCTGTTTGTGTTTTATGGTCTTATTTCAGTGAGTAAAAAATTGTAGTTTTGCACTAACCATGCATAAACACTTTTTTCTCAAAAACACAATAATGTATAAACTTGCTGCTCACATATTATTGTAGCCAATTTTGTGCTGATTACAGTGTTATTAGACTTTAGACATTAATATGTTTAAAAGACACTGAAAAAGCACAAATGTCAGGACATGTCAAAATTTGTCCAGGCCTCAAAAACCCCCTCAGACCCCAGAGGGTTAACCGTACCCATTTTGTCAGGAACTGTGTCACCTCCCCAACGCTGGACATTCGTAAACAGTGACAAAAAATTTCAGGGCTGCACTGGTGGTTATGTCGGGATGCAATTTCCCAGTATAGTGCATCTTCTTTTGGGTTGTGAGTCAGCCATTTAATGACATTTGAGCCCAAAATGATATCATTATGTTGGCCAGGCATGACTAAAGTGGGCACAACACAAGACATGCCAAAGATTTCCATTTCCAATTCGTAATAGCCCTCAGGTTGAGTCCGCAAGCCACCACAGCCAACAAAGATAATATTTTCTTCAGGTTGTTGTTTTTGAGACAAGATACAGGCAGCACTGCATTCCAGTTCAGCATCTCCACTGATGGTGCATGCCATAGAGCCAGAGTCCAACATGCCCTTGAGCTGTATATGGTGATCGATAAGAACAGGGACATAAAACAGGTCACCAAAAGCTTGTACTTTCTGAGTGGATTGAACAAATACTCTGGTCCCCTCGGGGGCACACACTCTGTGAGAGTGTTGTGAGCTCACTGGTCGTTTGGGGAGAGCTACTCGTGTTTGGGCCTGCTGTGCAACCAGGCGATCCAATAGGTTCACTAAACTTTTCAAACAGTCATTGTCTAGGCTCGATTGGGCAGTAGGGGCTTAAGGAGACACTAATTGTGTAGCGCAGTGAGAGACAGTCACCTCACGAACAACGGGCACACAACTTTGAGAGAGGAATTTATACTCATATTTATGGCCAACAGGTGTGGTGGCAGCTTTGACCTTGCTTTCTCGAGCATGATCAAGTCTTTCTTGGACTTCCGATGCTGACCGCTTCTCTGCGGACTTAAACTTGAAGACACCTGCAAGCGACTTATCAGGACAATGTTTGATAAACATCAACGTGACCTCCTGACTAGGGTTATCAATGTTACGCCCCTGTCTCTGCAAACACTCACACACAACATCCATAATTTTGTTAAGCCTAATCCAATAATCAACTACGTCTTCACCTGGCATGGGTGGTGTTCTGTCAAAATCAGTCAAGGGCATATTGGAGTAACTCAGTTCGCTGAAGTGCTGTTTTAGAATGTCAAAGATCACATGGGGGTCCTGAACATGATCAGTGGTTTTGTCATTTCGCAGCTTGATCTTTACTACATCCCCTGCTTTTCCCATAAACCTTGCAATGATCTCTTGTGAGTGCTCAGGGAGTGGGATAGCTCGTTTTTTTCAAATACCAGGTCATGATATTTTTCCATTCATGTACAGTGAATCTGTCCGAACCATCGCCCCTGTATATGGGCGGGTTCCTTAGCGTCGGGCTGCATAACAAGCTTCACACTGGATAGAGACGTGTCCAAAGCCTGCTGAGGTTTGTCATCCAAATGTGAACTTCTGTCAGACTGAAGTTTCTCAGCCATAGACTGACCCATCTTATCTGCTAACTGTGTAATAAGAGAGCCTAAATCTGAGTTCTGTACATGTTGAACTTGTTGACCAGCTGTGTCTTTTTCAGCATAGGGAGTGGAAGTGAGTGGAGGAACATGAGGTGCTCTAACACTATGCCCTGGTGTACTGGTATCTAAAGGCAGCCTGAATACACCCCTCCCCACACCAAACTGGGACCCTACAGAGTTATCAACAGTAACATCCTCAACATTCCCGACACTATATGCAGTAAACTCAGCCACTCTGTTTCAAAACATGTACAATACGTGGATCAAAATAGCAAAAATGACTCCTAAATACAACTCATCAACAATAGATTCGAAAACAAACAAAGTATAACAACAAAAAATTATTTAACTAAAGCGCGAACTGATCCAGTAAAATAACACGTTAACATAATAAATATGCCATAACAATGAACATAAATTACATGAATTTTAGCGATATGATCACATTCATCTTAATCATAACTAATACATATAAAAAAGAAAAACATACACTGAGTGGGAACATACCTGGTTAATTGACAAAACAAAATAAATACAGGGAAGTAGACCTTGCCATCTATATGTATGAATCCCTGTTAACAACAGAAGCACATTGGAGTTAACAGCACAACGTGGCAAGTCATGTGCTTAACACAAACTCAATAACAGTACTTCCCCTTATATCTCTCGATTGTAATCTTACTCATGAATTAGCGGGTAAGTACAGTAATTCATAACATCTTAAATGTTGAGTAAATTACTTAGCCAACTGAAAATATTACAAATCGATTCTCTCAAAACTAATTCTCGTCTTGATGTCTATTAAGAGCGTCTCTAACACCTCTTAAAGAGACAGTACCACCTCTCCACTACAGTGTAAAACTTAACTTGAACAGTCAATACAGGATTAACAAAAATTTTGGTGTGGTTTCACCAGAACAAATACAAATACATTTCTTATTATTATACATTTCTTTTACACTGGTTACACGTTAACTTAAACTGTTGTGAATGTTTCTACTGAAAGATCATTATCAAAGTAATTTATCTAGCTACATTAACTATTAACTTTAAAACAAATAACTGTTGAACGGCAGAGAGCGGCTGTTTTTGTGAGAAAAGAGCACGTCTTAGTCGAGGTAGTCATCAATATAGGGGGAATACCCTGTGAATTGGTCGTTAGCAGCTTATCTACAGCATAAGTAGAACGGTGATGGAACGTAATTGATCGGCTAAAAACGGGACCTAGACGTGAAGTGAACAGCAGCTGACACTGCGTTTAAGCGTATATGTGTCGTAAGTTCAGTGTATCTGTGGTATGTGGGTCTTAGATCATCAGGTCAGTACTAACTTGAGGTACCTAGGGGTACCTGTTAGTAGATCATGATCTAGAGGTCATGGCAACTGGACTTAGATAACTTGACCTGGATGACTGAGAATCTCCACAGACATATTGTAGATCATGATATTCTCCTGGTGTACTGTTTGTCTCAGTGTCCTTTTCATTGTGTTTCTACTGTCTTGCATTAATCCCATCTTTTTACCATTTGTTACACATTTAGGTTGACTGAATGAGATGTTAAATGTGCTATATAAATACATTTTAATTTCTTGATTGATTTTCACAGTAAGTAAATATGTAAATACACTAAAGTATTGTTTATGTCATGAGAATTTTATAAAATTGACCAAACATTTAAAAATTTGAAGACTTTGACAATGGTTTCATTTTATTTTTCATCTTTCAAGTGGCCTTATATAATAACTTTACAAACCTAATTGGAGGTATAGCCCTAGATGGTCACAGTATGCTGTATATGTGGTGAAACAGCATAGATATAAATTCGTGCTGCTTTGAGAGACATACATATTGTATGGTCTTTTCAAATGAAAACAATAACAGCCTAATATGGGCATAACTTTTGATGCCCATATGAAATAATTACATTTAATGAAGATATATGAATGGTGTCTAGATGTTTCACTCAAATGTAATCCTGGGAGGCACTGATCAACCCCCGGCATATGTATAAGATCTGTGACCTGATGAGGAGTGTGTGTTTTTACATAAATGGTTGTCATCTGTATACATTTGATACCTAGCATCTTTACAACTTTCAGGTAGATAATTTATACATAACCAGAGGATCAGTGGTCCTAATATATAAGCATGACTACAATAAGGTATAATCCAATACTAGTTGTACAAGTGTTATTTTATATTGTTCCAGCTTATAAACACATAGCATTAAAAACCCAACACTGGGTTATAATTGCATGGCACTGAGGTCTGTTTATTGAGATCAGCATTCTTTCATTTAATAGGCTTGTATTTATTTCCTTCATTCAATTTTCATTTATTTCATTCATTGTTCTTATGTGGTCACATAAATTGAAGCAAATGGGTACACAGTGGAGTGACAGCACTGTCAACATGCTTAATGTGAACTGGTTCTAACCTTGTTCTTTCAGAGGCAGGCTCTCTGCTGGAGTCATTGATGGAGGGGCGCTTTGAGGCAGTTCTCTTGAGCCCCCAAGTGCTAGATTTGCTCAGTGGAGATGGCAGCAGCAGTGAGGGGGAAAACATTGAGGCATACCTGGAGAGGCGAGTCCTCCTCTATCTGACTGGTGACACCAACAATGAGCAGACCAACAGGTAATACAGAGGGACATCAAGCCCTCAGAGAGAGCAAGATTAGTAATATTTCATAAATGTGTTTTGACCATATGATTTGGTGAAGTTAATCGAACTGCTGTCAAGTGTCTTGTAAGTTTGCTCTTACAAATAAGATTTTATATCACGATTTCTAAAACGGACATATCAAGTCTTGCCCTTATACTAGTCAGATGGATGAGATAGCTGTCTACCGGTCTGAGGATGCAAGCCTTTTTTTTGAAAGCATTATTCAAGCTGCACTCTGAATAACATCCCTCATCACCTTTCTAGTAAGTGTCTCCTCATCAACAAACAAATGGCTACGTCTTGTTCTTGGCTTGCTGGAAAAGTGTCTATACAAATAATCATTGCCAACATCAGTTAGCATGCAAAATGTTTAGATACAGTAGCACATCAAACATCTTAAAAATAACTTTCTGATGTCATTTCTATTCATTTCTTTGTAAAATTTCATGGTTTTGTTCTTTAATACCAATGCAACAAGTCCTGGAATCCTATATAAATTACAAAACCTAAAACAGTTTTATTATGGTTTTGAACACCTGATACACTGCAATCAACATGGTCTAACTCCTGTGTTTGTATATGCTTTGGTCTACAGCTAGACTACATGTCCGTAGTGGTGGCAGTGTTTAAAGACGCGTAAAGCTGAGGCAGCACTGATTTAACAAAAATAAATATCAAACAAAAAAAACATTTTTTTACTTTCAGCTCAAGAGCACAGATTTTGGCTACTGAGATGGTAATGCTAACTTTTCAAATATACAGGTCACCTGTATATCTTGCAATGTTTGTCACTCTGCTGGTTATCTAGCTTTGGAAATTCAAACCATTTCCATATCACAGATAGTTGTTGATACATTAATGTATACATTGTTTTTCTGTACTCCCACTGCATCAGCATTTCTTTTTATGATTTCTATTAAATTGTAATAATAATAACTGAAGTGAGCCCACTAATTTCCAAATTAACCTGACAAGGTCTGTTTGGGGGTGGAAGTAGCTGAGCACAGCAGCAAAGTTGTTCTCAAGAGTTTGTTTATTCTCCTGTCACTTTTCTTTTGTCATGAATTATTCATATTTAACAAGAACAGCCCTTTTTGCTCTCAGATGAGATGTGTCTGTGAGTAAATGCTGAATGCAACCCACATTGCTCTCCCTCTCCTCCCTTCATCAAAATTAGACCAGTTTTCTCTTTTCTCTCACCTTTACTTTCTCAGTCTGAGAGAGAAAAGTAATCATGCATTTCTAGAAACCCATGTGAGCTCTTGTCAAAACCAAATAATTGATTTCTCCATTCTGAAAGCTCAGAAATGTATTCAAATTCAATATCTTCTCTCCAGTGATTCTGTCCATTAAACCCAGTGTCCCTCCTGATGCAGGGAGCTTGTAGTGATGGCCCTGGCTGTCTCTTGCCTCCACATGTTTGTCCAGAGCAACTGGACTGGTCCTTCAGTCTCCGTCGATATCTCTGACCTTCTGCCCCCAGTCCTGCTCTCCTCACAGGTGGGATACCATATGACACCATATCATCACACTCTTCTTCTTTTGTTTCATGTTTCAGTTTGGGAGAGGTTGCAAAATTCAAACTTTAACAAACTTTAATAAGGCCTATGATATTCTCGTCCCATTGAAACCACTCACAGAGTGATGTCACGGTGATGTATTGTTGTATCAGGAAATTGTACATAGTCCCAGCTGTGAAAGTATCTGAAATGACTGAACATTTTCAGCTGCCAAACTGTGCTTGTTTATCCTTCAATTCAGGTGTGAATAAGAAATAAACCGAAACATAAGAATTACTATTGCACATTTACAGCCACTTGCTAAATATTTGGTATGAACTCGTATTACTGATTATGATTTCAAATGGTTGTGTAAAATCTTCTTGTGTAAAATTACTTTCTGTGTCACCTTTATATTATACATTGTTATTTGGAACATTGCCTAATATTGAATGATGGCCTTGCTGAGTGGAGCAAAGCTTAATTTTTCATTGGTGATTGCAGCTGGAGCAGAACCAAGGGAGCTGTAGACAGACATGGTACAGGGGAAGTGCCTGGTAATGAAGCATCTCCGGGGTCCTAATTACACTGGGTTGTGGAGATTGTTTCCTCTTGGCACCGTAGAGCTGAAAGCAGAATAGTCTGTTACACACTAACATTACACCAAAAGAGAGAGCCATTTCTATTATCAAAGAAATTCCTTTGGCTTCAGTGATTTATCTGTGCTGTCATACCAAAGACCCTGTGCAATAAAGCAGCTCACCCATACGTTCATGACAACGCAGGTGAAGAGGAAGACAAACATGGCACTGCTGTTGCCATGTGGATTTAATTCATTTGGGGACAGCAGATAGAAGGTAAATGTACTTCTTTCTCATTGTTGAATGACAATGTAATTGATTTGGGAACCAAATTCATATGAATTAAACACTGACCATCATGGTAGGACTAACGTTTGTATGGTCACCATGGAGAAAGTGGCTCACTGTAACAGCATATATACAGTGGGTACGGAAAGTATTCAGACCCCTTTAAATTTTTCACTCTTTGTGTCATTGCAGCCATTTGCCAAAATCAAAAAAGTTCATTTTATTTCTCATTAATGTACACTCAGCACCCCATCTTGACAGAAAAAAACAGAAATGTAGAAATTTTTGCAAATTTATTAAAAAAGAAAAACTGAAATATCACATGGTCATAAGTATTTCAGACCCTTTGCAGTGACACTCATATTTAACTCACATGCTGTCCATTTCTTCTGATCCTCCTTGAGATGGTTCTGCTCCTTCATTGGAGTCCAGCTGTGTTTAATTAAACTGATTGGACTATATTAGGAAAGGCACACACCTGTCTATATAAGACCTTACAGCTCACAGTGCTTGTCAGAGCAAATGAGAATCATGAGGTCGAAGGAACTGCCCAAGGAGCTCAGAGAGAGAATTGTGGCAAGGCACAGATTTGGCCAAGGTTACAAAAGAATTTCTGCAGCACTCAAAGTTCCTAAGAGCACAGTGGCCTCCATAATCCTCAAATGGGAAAAGTTTGGGACGACCAGAACTCTTCCTAGGCCTGGCCGTCCAGCCAAACTGAGCAATAGTGGGAGAAGAGCCTTGGTGAGAGAGGTAAAGAAGAACCCAAAGATCACTGTGGCTGAGCTCCAGAGATGCAGTAGGGAGATGGCAGAAAGTTCCACAAAGTCAACTATCACTGCAGCCCTCCACCAGTCGGGGCTTTATGGCAGAGTGGCCCGACGGAAGCCTCTCCTCAGTGCAAGACACATGAAAGCCTGCATAGTTTGCCAAAAAACACATGAAGGACTCCCAGACTATGAGAAATAAGATTCTCTGGTCTGATGAGACCAAGATTGAACTTTTTGGCGTTAATTCTAAGCAGTATGTGTGGAGAAAACCAGGCACTGCTCATCACCTGCCCAATACAATTCTTACAGTGAAACATGGTGGTGGGAGCATCATGTTGTGGGGGTGTTTTTCAGCTGCAGGGACAGGACGACTGGTTGCAATTGAAGGAAAGATGAATGTGGCCAAGTACAGAGATATCCTGGAAGAAAACCTCTTCCAGAGTGCTCAGGACCTCAGACTGGGCCGAAGGTTCACCTTTCAACAGGACAATGACCCTAAGCACACAGCTAAAATAACAAAGGAGTGGCTTTGGAACAACTCTGTGACCGTTCTTGACTGGCCCAGCCAGAGCCCTGACCTAAACCCAATTGAGCATCTCTGGAGAGACCTGAAAATGGCTGTCCACCAACCTTCACCATCCAACCTGACAGAACTGGAGAGGATCTGCAAGGAAGAATGGCAGAGGATCCCCAAATCCAGGTGTGAAAAACTTGTTGCATCATTCCCAAGAAGACTCATGGCTGTACTAGCGCAAAAGGGTACCCATGGATTACAACATTATGGTATGTAGATATGCAGACATCTGTAGTAATCAGCCACATTTGTAAAACCTATGTAAGATTGTGTGCTCCAACCAGCCCAGCCTTGAATTTGTAGCATCTTTCTGCTCATTGTTTTGGTTTAATGACCCACAGCTACCTTTTGTTTTAACACAGACATTTCTAAGCAGAAGCAATTTAAAGTTATTCAGATAAGACACTGTAATGATTGTCTTGTCTGTGGCTGCAGATAAGACAGCAGATACTTTGTTACAGTGTATGATAGAAAGAAAAGCATGTGTAAGTAAAAGATAAATTCGATTTGCAGGGTGTCCGCGGATCCTTAAAAAGTCTTAAATTCCATATTATAAAACTAAGGCCTTAATTAGCATTAAAATGTCTTAAATTCGCGTTTCAAAGGTCTTAAAATGAAATCTAACCGACCCCATAAAGAAGATTTTATTTTCATCTTGAAATCAATTTGAAAGCCTTTCACGTATTTGTTACGCAGAACGAAATAGGCGGAACCAACTAAAATACGCGTTTGAGGGGAGTTTAACACATGCTTTCCGGCAGCTGCGTGAACTGCGGGGAAGTTTCAGCATTAGTCTTTTGCCATGGGTAAATGTAAATTTAATGACAATTGGTTACAAAACCCTAATTTTGTGCCGTGGTTAAGTCCAGTTAGTGGCAACGTGTTCGAGGTCCAGTGCAGGCTGTGCAAAAAAAATTTAAAACTCGGAACAATGGGTATGAAAGCTTTGGAGACCCACATGCGGTGTGAATAAAACAAAGCGGCTGCGGAAACCTGTCGGAAAACACCTGGCAATTTATTTTTGTTTTGCTCAATAAATCAAACGGTGTGTAAACAGTTTATATCAATAAACAGTGTGTTATGGTAATTGGTTGTATTGTGGGATGTTTTACTTTATTTCTACAAAATTGGTCTTAAATTTCATTCAGCGTGGTATTAAAAAGGTCTTAAAAAGCCTAAAATCGAGCTCTTAGAAACCTGCAGATACCCTGATTTGGCTGCTGCAGTTTCAGGAAGGCTTATCACAGCTTTTTGGGACACTTGAATACAGCGCTGTCCTTAATGGTATTAGCAACACATGTTTTTCCTAACATAAGTAAAATGCCTGTTGGGGAAAAGGCCCTTTACTGGATTGTTAAGTCTGGAAGCAAATTGGAGGCATGAGATTGATGATATACCAAACTATCTTCCAACCATCATTTTTGTGTATTGGTTTTGAGTAGTGACAACGAGGTGGTCATATCTCTGGCCTCAACATTATGGCCAGAACAGCTCAGTGTATAGGTATGCTTGTCACCTCGGTCAGACCCAAAACATTCTGGAGGAATTGTACTGTCCATGGTGTCCCATCTGGCCTGAACCTGGCCTCCAAGTAAGAGCTGGACGATGTGGAGGGGTACAGAAGATGCTCTGGGCTACTAGAAAGCTTGGCTAGTCTGTTTAATGACTCGAATCTGGATAATAACCAGCTGACGAGACTCTAGTATCACTGTAGACCAGTGGTCACCAACCTTGTGTCAGCCAAGACTTTTCATGTCAGACAAAAATCAAAGATCTACTGTACCTTTTAGAAGTTTAAAAAATAAATTCTCATACAGAAGACCAATTGTGGAAGAATGCTTTATCTTTTTTCTAGCAAAACATTTTGACCACAAATGTGGCAGCTGATGTACAAATATAGAACACAGTATCTAAAACTTATATACAAATATTAATCACTGTAGTTTCTACTAGCTTCCAACAAAAACTGAAGCAAGTCAAGAAAGAATAACATGCCAAATGTGCAGTTTTCAGAAATTGTGGGAGTGACTGCAGGAAGCTGAATGTGATTGTTTAAAATATATGAAGGCATGACCTACTGTCAGCATGAAAGGGACAAGATTTGAAAAAATTTTTGAAATGGAATCAATCAACACAATTGAAGCCATGGTACTGAAAAATCCCACTGTACATGAATGCATCATCAAAAAAAAAAAAAACCCCAAAGGCATGAATGGGATGGGTATCATGGTATCATTAACATTTTAATAATACTACTAGTTTTACCTGGTACAGACACAGAAGACAGGGAGTCAGAATGAAGTGCTGACAGAGGTGTCTGGTTGGTTTACACAGAGATGGATATTTGACCCCTTGGGCTAACCATGTAAATTTAAAGTGACTACTTCAATACCAATAACAGCCCTGTTAAGGCTGGAGCTTATCAATATTGTGGAGCCCTGGGGCTTGTTTAATACCGGGTCTCTGTACCCATCCCTAGGCATGAACTACTGACAGCAGAGAAAACCAGGTTCCTCTTCTTCTGGTAAAACTCAGCAGGTTGATTGCCACACCATTGAACCAATCAGTTAAATGGAATATTGGCCTTATGGCTAACATATTTGAAACAGTGCTCTGATTGTGTGCTAAACCGTTTAGTGTACGAAGGTGTGTATTTATAAGCAGTGCTTTCCAATTCGTAAACTTTTATGAAATCTTATTTTTGTAATGGTGGTTTAACTCTAATTAGCATATCTTTGACTGGCAGCTCTGGAAACCAGTTGATGCTATCCACTCTAGCCTTCTCTTGGATGGGGAGTCAGTCTACAGCTTGGTGGCCAATCCTGTCCTCCTCCTTTTGGCCAGGGTTATTCTAGTCAAGTGCTCCTCCAAGTTGGACAGCCTTCAGGTAAGAATGTCTGTCTGTCACAATTGTTTATAGGTTTTGTTTCAGGGCAACCTGTAGAAGAACATTTACCATTAGAGTGCTTGGAATATGTGCTAGAGATCATTTTAGTGCTTTCTCTTCTTAAAACCACAGTGATTAGGCTTCATAGTAGCTGCAGTTAACCATATGCATTTTTAAAAAAAAATTTTACTTAAAGTTTGGCAAGATCTAAATATGTAAGTACCAAAAAGTATGCAGAGGTAGAACTATCGCACATCAGCTGCCTGGTGAAATTGGTAACGTTAATTTTACTTTCAACCAAACCCGTTTGACAGCAGCAAGTTCTAGGGATTGGCTAATCTTCTACTATCAGCTGAGCCAGCAGGCTGACAGCTACCATAGTCGTAGAGGATCGTTGTCTCTTGTTTAGTTTTCAGCACACTTGGGGCTTAAAGGCATTTTCCTTATTAATGCAGAGCCATTTAACAAACTCAGTTTCATGGCTTCTGCTTTTCTTTTAATCCAGTTACTAATCTGTACCATTTATTTAAATAGCCAAAAGAAATTCTAAACCCTGACTATCATTCTCCAGCCTCCATAAGTTATAACCTCCTAAAAACCAAATTAACATGAACAAGGGAAGAAAATCATTGTTGAGCTGATGGCAGAGGATGTGTTTTGCATCAGCTGTCAAATGCTGGGTCTAACTGCACCAGTTGGGATGTGAACAAAAGTGGAACAGTGGAAAAAGTGGAACAGAACTGCTGGAAGGTAATTTTGTGTTAATTTCCTCTTTTAAATGGTAATGAGGGATAGGGGAATTAATTACTAGCACTATTTTCTACCAAGTAGTCGAGAGGTGGGAGTGTCTACCTTTAAGTGCATAAAGCTACCACTGTTCCCTCCAGATTATGTTTTTATCTATATTCCACCCCCTTTGGCAGCTGCTCATAGCCCATTGGACAGCAATAAAAGTGGTAGGAGAAAAGGAAGCTTTACTGCTGCTTTTCCAAAGACAGGTGACACTGTAGGTGTGTATGCTGACATGATGAATATATGTGTGAACAGTTTTAGTAACAGCGTGTGTGTGTGTGCTGGAGGAAATTAATTTTGTGAGACAGACAATTAAACCTCTATGTAACCATGCAACAACAGACGGGGTCATCTAAAATTGGAAGTGAGGCAAGAGATAGCCTCCCTGACACAGAAATAAACTTTTTACATGGTTCACTTCCACTCTCCCAGCGCTGAACAAGAACAGGAGGATGCAGGGTATAAGAGTCTACCAGGAAATATAGCATGGCTACATGGCTGCAAGACACTATGTTATGGTCAGATACAAGAAGCAAAGGCGTTAGCTGTTATTATTGCCTGGACAGCACTTGGTCTCATCAAGGAGTACATCAGTGTCCTTTTTCTGCTGAAGAGGCCTCAAAAGCATAATTTCCTGTGTTTTATTAAACTTACCTCTATTCTTGATGAAGTAACACTATATCATACTATTGGAACTACAGTGAAATTAACAAAACAGTTGCATATCTATCTGTTTTTAGTGTTGTTAATTGTATGTCCTTATAAATGCTATTTACCTATTTACTATTTAATACTATTTACCACTATAGCTATTTGCTATTTACCTTTTAAATAAAATATATCTTTACCTGCGGCTGAGGATATTTTTCTGATCAGTGTTTAAATTGTAGTTTAAGATTGAATTATTTTCTATAAATTAAACTAAACTAGATTTATGGTCTGCACTAGGGCTGGGTATCGTAAGGACAATACGAACATGATATGTACCACTATACAGAGTGGTACAGTGCGATATGATGTGATAAGATACCTGTATATAATGCCATATATTCCAGTACTCAGCAACGTTTTAAAAACAGTGCTGAAAATACAACTAACTCTGTACCACTTAAGTCATCTTATAATAGACAGTCACATCTCAATATATTGGTAACTGAGTTAAACTGTTTAGATGAATTTTCATGTTACAATTTATTGAAGAACGCATAATTCCTATACAATATGAACATGAAAATAAAGTGCACATGTCGGTGTTCTTACATTTACAGTGGTGTGAAAAGTGTTGGCCCCCTTTCTGATTTCTTATTTTTTTGCATGTTTGTCACACTTTGTTTCAGATTATGAAACAAATTTAAATATTTACTCATTTGAGAGTGTATCTTTTAAAAATGGAGCTAAAAGTATCTCCCTCTATTCTCACATTCCTCCCCAATGTTGTCTAAATTTTATTGATGATTTAACTGAGATGTGTTGCAGTTATCTTCACAGAGTTTGACTGTTTAGTTATTACAGGTGATTTTAATGTTCATTGACTTGTGGCCAAGTATGGTACATACATTACAGCAAGGGTTCGAATCCAGACCAGGGAATCACCAGTGTGGGCCCTTAGGCAAGGTCCTTAACTATTAGCTTACCTCATTACAAATGAGCAATAGAAATACAACAAGGTCTGCGTCAGGTGCTATGGAACCGGGGCAACCTGATGAGAAATAGGCTACTGGAACACGACATTCATGGATGAGGGCTGAGAATAAAGAACTGTTGGAATGCTACTACATGAGTAATTTATGGAAACTTCAAAACCCACCATCTAGACTAGGGCCAAAACAACTAGTAGCTGTGTTCCAACATCCGCAAATGGCAACTGCTATCACAACTGGAGATTGAAGAGATACAACACAAATGCTATGGCAAGAGGGAACCAGGACGCAAGGTCAGGGGGGAAGCAATACCATCCCCATCCGAGATTGGGCACCAAGCCCCAATAACAAGCCCCCACATGCTCAACACAAGAGCAGTTGACCTGAGGTTGAAGTGAAGTACCCTCTGCAGCATTTCGAACAATCCCTACTATGAACGTCACTGAGACCAAAAAGCTGATATACACCACGGCAACAGTGATCCTTGAGATGCTTGGCTGCAAAATATACACCACCACCAAGGAGCAGTATCCTGCATGGAGAAGGAGGTTGGAGGCAAAAATAAGGGCAACACGGAGAGATGTTAGCCAACTATCAGAACTGCAGAGAGATGGGATGAAGTTGGGTAAGAAGTAGAAGCTCAACACAAGAGCAGCTGACCTGAGATTGTGAGTAAGAGGGACACCTGGAACCTCCGTAGCTGGTTGCGAACGGATGTGGCAATAATCAGGCCTGGGTGTGGCTAGAAGAATTGAACTCAGGTGTGATAAACCACAGTTAAGTTGTGTTTTAACAGGGGGGCAAACACTTTTTCACACAGGGCCATGTAGTTTTGGATTTTGTTTTCCCTTAATAATAAAAACCTTCATTTAAAAACTGCATGATGTGTTATCTTTGGCTAATATTTTAATTTGTTTGATGATCTGAAACAAAGTGTGACAAATGTGCTGCAAACTTGAAAATAAACAATTGCAATTTGGAAAATTCAGCAGATTTAACCATAGAAGCTCAACTGAGCAGCAGGGTCCACCTACTTCACCCAAGCTGCTCCTCAGCTCAGGCTGTTGGCATATAGTTACTACGAAGTTCAACGTTCTTATTAAGGGGGGTTGCCACAATATATTTCTTTTTCTAGTGCATGTTTAGAACGTGGCAGTGTACAAATACATTACACTGTAATATGAATAGAAGTGCATCTGTGTCCTCTCGGAGAAGCATGAACATACCTTATATCGGTAACAGACTTCTGTCTAGGTGGTTTGATAGTGTTCATTTCCAATTCCAATATTTTATTACTACAATAAACCCCTGCAAATTTTTGATGCGGTCAAAAAAATGCCTATAAGCCATAAAAAATTGCAGAGGATATTTGCTCTGAACCACGACTTCGTGGGGGTACACTGTATTATTATAATTATTATTATTAATTCTCATTTTTGTTTTCGGTCCCAAAATTTTAACCTGACAGCTCATTTCGTTACCTGTCAGATTTAGTTTGTACTGTAGCGATGTCACTGTTGCACAAATATCCGTAGTTATGTTTTAACTTTCCTGTCTTATTTTCACATATGCTCATATCTGTTTTATGTTTTGTTTTTTGTTTTTTTTCCATTTGTATGCGAAGCTGCTGCCCTGGTGGACCCTGCGCTACGTCAGCCTGCACCAGCAAATCTTGGAAACGCGTTCACCAGAGCTCCTCAGCTTGGCCCACAGCAGCATGGACAAAGGTTTGTGCACAATGGAATTACTAATTATCTCAAACTTTTGCATGAAATACAAAGTTGCAGACCTGAATTAATCCAGTGTCGAGTAATATGGCTGTGGCATGTTGCTTCAGGACCAGTGAGACATCAAATGTGATCCAGAATGACTGCAGTTTAACAGCAAAAGACTGCAGAGTGGTTTATAATACAATGGGGCAGGGTTTTAGAGCAAGGGAAATTTTCTAGGGGCAGCACGGTGACTTAGTGGTTAGCACCTGTTCTGGTTTCCTCCCACAGTCAAAAAACATGTATGTCAGGTTTATTGGTGACTCTAAATTGCCCATAGGAGTGAGTGTGAGTGTTTGAGGTTGTTTGTCTCTATGTGGCCCTGTGATGGACTGGTGACCTGTCCAGGGTGTATCCCTTACACCTGCCTTACACCAAAAGAGAGCTGGGATAGGCTCCAGCAGATCCGTGTGACCCTAAATATGAATAAGCAGGTATAGATAATGGATGGATGGAAACTTCCTGTTTTGCTTAGACAGCAAAACAGGAAGCGCAGTTCTTATTGAATCACCCACCTAATTTCACATTTGTAACAGAAACATGAGAAAACAAAAAGGGTGGTGGTGTCTGTTCCTTATTTAGGGATAATATGGTTACGCACAGGCTGTCATTTGGGGAGTTTTCATCATTTGAGAATGTATCTTTTAAAATGGAGCTAAAATCATCTCCCTCTATTCTCTACATAATCATTTACAAACCTCCCCAGTGTTGTCTAAATTTTATTGATGATTTAACTGAGATGTGTTGCAGTTGTCTTCACAGAGTTTGACTGTTTAGTTATTACAGGTGATTTTAATGTTCAGTGACTTGTGGCCAAGTATGGTGACCCATACATTATAGCAAGGGTTTGAATCCAGACCAGGGAATCACCAGTGTGGGCCCTTAGGTAAGGTTCTTAACTACTAGCCTACCTCATTACAAATGAGCAATAGATATACAACAAGGTCTGCGTCTGGTGCTAGGGAACCGGGGCAACACGACATTCATGGATGAACCCCCTCAGCCAGATCATCACTAAGATTGGCTTTGGATACTGACTACGAAATGGAGCAACCATCAACCAGCTCCTGTACATGATATCAAATTGTATGACAGGAGTGAGTGAGACATCGACTCACTGATCCATACCACCAAGATATACAGCAACAACATTGGAATGCCATTTGGACTGGACAAATGTAGTCGAACGATAACGGAGAGAGGGAAGGTTGTCAAGACTGAAGGAATTGAACTTCCAGAAGGCAGCATAGTGGATGTTGAGGGAAGCTACAAGTACCTTGGAATCCCACAGGCAAATGGGAACCAAGAAGAAGCCACAACGAAAGCCGCCACAGCCAAATACCTACAGAGAGTAAGGCACCATCCAGTCAGTTGCCGTTCACTTCACGTCTAGGTCCTGTTTTTAGCCGTTCAATTACCATTACCGTACTACTTACGCTGTAGATACGCTGCCAACGACCATCTCACATTGTATTCCCCCTGTACTGATGACAAAAACACAAAAGCAGCCACTCTCTACCATTTAACAGTAACTGTATTTGTTTTCAAGTCAATAGTTGATAATGTAGCTAGATTAATTACTTTGATAATTATCTTTCAGTAGAAACATTCACAACCCCTCTGGGGTCGACGAACACGCCGCCGCGTTTTGACCCATCTTCTCATCACAGGCACGTAAAAAAAAAACAACCAGAATCTCAGCGAATACTTGTCTCATAAAAATGGATCCAAATATATGGCTAGAAAGCTTGAAATGTTTTCTTTTAAATGAAACGATTCAAGTCGAAAGCAAATCATCACTTTTTATTTAATCCCTATGAACGTAAGAAGTACGTTTTCTCCTGTCTCACCTGATTACATGTAATGCGATCCCGCCTCGTACTCCGTTCACTGTTCATATGGAAATAATCTAAGGTGAGCCAGGTAATTATGTCCATGCCCCCGAGAAATGGCATAAAATATCAAACTTCATCATAGAATTTATTCACTTTTTCTATGCATTGGATGATTCAATTCAATTCAATTCAATTCAATTTTATTTGTATAGCGCCAAATCACAATACAAATCATCTCAAGGCACTTTACAAAAACTAAAACTAAAAACCCAACAATTCCCTTATGAGCAAGCACTTGGCAACAGTGGAGAGGAAAAACTCCCTTTAAGGGAAGAAAAAACCTCCAGCAGAACCGGGCTCAGTTTGGGCGGCCATCTGCCTCGACCGGTTGGGGTGAGTGGATAGAGCAGAGAGAAAAGAACAGCAACAATAAACAACAAATAGACACTGCAGGTTGGTGGGACCAGTAACTGCACATCAGCGATAAACAGCTCCAGGACGAGGGACACCTGCAGAAGGTACAGAGAGAACAGAGAGAGAGGGAGAGAGCACAAACTAGGGGAGAGAGAGAGCACAAGGTTAGTAAGATTCAATGGTGGAATATACATGAGGTGGGAGGAGAGAAGAGAGGGGAAGGGAAAGGGGGGGGTTAGGGTAGGGGAGCTCAGTGCACCGATGGTCCTCGGGCAGTCTAGGCCTATAGCAGCATAACTAAGGGATGGTTCAGGGTTGCCTGAAGCCAGCCCTAACTATACGCTTTGTCAAAGAGGAAGGTTTTAAGTCTAGCCTTAAAAGTACAGAGAGTGTCTGCCTCCTGAACCCAGGCTGGGAGCTGGTTCCATAGGAGCTTGATAACTAAAGGCTCTGCCTCCCATTCTGCTTCTGGAAACTCTGGGAACCACAAGTAGACCTGCACTCTGAGAGCGAAGTGGTCTATTGGGATAATATGGTACTATGAGGTCTTTAAGGTATGGAGGTCTTTAAGGTAAGGAGCTTGATTATGAAGGGATTTGTATGTGAGAAGAAGGATTTTAAATTCTATTCTATATTTTACAGGGAGCCAGTGAAGAGAAGCCAATATAGGAGAAATATGATCTCTCTTGCTTGTTCCTGTCAGGACTCTGGCTGCGGCATTCTGGATTAATTGGAGGCTTTTTATGGAGATATTGGGACATCCAGATAGTAATGAGTTACAGTAATCTAGCCTTGAGTTAACAAATGCATGGACTAGTTTTTCTGCATCATTTTGAGACAGGATGTTCCTAATTTTGGAAATGTTGCGCAGGTGAAAGAATGCAGTTCTAGAGATTTGTTTTATGTTTGAGTTAAAGGACATGTCCTGGTCAAAAATAACTCCAAGGTTTTTTACAGTAGTGCTAGAGGCCAGGGTTATGCCATCTAGAGTAGCTATAATTTTAGAAAAGTTATTTCTGAGATTTTTTGGCCCAAATATAATGACTTCTGTTTTCTCAGAGTTTAAAAGTAAAAAGTTACTGGTCATCCAGGCCTTTATGTCAGTTAGACAGGCTTGAAGTCTGGTTAACTGGTTTGTGTTAACAGGTTTAATAGATAGATATAACTGAGTGTCATCTGCATAGCAGTGGTAATTAATAGAGTGCTTCCTAATGACATATCCTAAAGGAAGCATGTACAGGGTGAACAGAATCGGTCCTAGCACGGAGCCTTGTGGAACTCCATAACTAACTTTTGTTCGTGTGGAAGGTTCATCATGCACATGAACAAACTGGAATCTGTCCGATAAATAGGATTGGAACCACTTTAATGCTGTTCCTCTGATACCAATTACATGCTCCAGTCTCTGTAATAAGATGTTGTGGTCAATGGTGTCGAATGCTGCACTAAGGTCTAGGAGGACAAGTATTGAAACAAGTCCATTATCTGAGGCTAAGAGAAGATCGTTGGTAACTTTCAACAGTGCTGTTTCTTTGCTATGATGTGCTCTAAATCGTGATTGAAAATCTTCAAATAGTTCATTCCTGTGTAAGTGGTCTGATAGCTGCTTAGCAACAGCTTTTTCTAGGATTTTAGAAATAAATGGCAGGTTGGATATTGGTCTATAATTAGGATCAAGACTAGGCTTTTTGAGTAAGGGTTTGATTACTGCAGTCTTAAAGGCCTTTGGTATGTAGCCTGATACTAGAGATAAATTTACCAAGTCCAATAAAGATGAGTTCATTAATGGCAGGGTGCCTTTAAGCAGTCTAGTCGGGATGGGGTCTAAGAGACACGTTGATGATTTCGATGAAGCAACTACTGATGTAAATTCAGAGAGATCTATGGGAGAGAAGCAGTCTAAACATACCTGAGGTCCTACAGATGATTCAAGAGCTACTGTAGTAGAAGATTAATTTGTGTCAGGTATAGGAAGCATCTGATGAGTTTTATCTCTAATAGTTGTGATTTTATTTGTAAAGAAACTCATAAAGTCATCACTGCTGAGAGCTAAGGGAACACTGGGCTCAACAGAGCTGTGACTTTTTGTCAGCCTGGCTACAGTGCTGAAAAGAAACCTGGGATTGTTCTTATTTTCCTCTATTAGTGATGAATAGTATGCAGTTCTGGCTTTACGGAGAGCTTTTTTATATGTTAGTAGACTGTTTTTCCAGGCTAGAAAAATTTCCTCTAAGTTTATGGAACGCCACTTCCTTTCCAGCCTTCGTGATGCCTGCTTTAAGGTACCAATATGTAAATTATACCATGGGGCTAGTCTTCTCTGATTCACTAACTTCTTTTTCAGAGGGGCTACAGAATCAAGCATTTCACGCAGTGAGGTTACAGCGCTGTCAACAACATGATCAATTTGGTAGGGAGTGGGATTGAAGCAGCTGCCCTCCACTATGTTTATACTTGGCATAGATGTAAATAAAGATGGAATCATTTTCTTAAATTTATTAACAGCGTTGTCGGATAAACATCTGCTGTGGTGGAATTTTCTTCCAAACGTTGCATGATCCATCATTTTAAATTCAAAAGTTATTAAAGAATGATCTGACAAAACAGGATTTTGGGGAAAAACTATTAGATGTTCAATTTCGATGCCATAGGTCAGAACAAGATCAAGGGTGTGATTGAAACAGTGGGTGGGTTTATTAACATTTTGAATGAAACCAATTGAATCTAATATAGAATTAAATGCAATGCTGAGGCCGTTATTTTCAACATCTACATGAATGTTAAAATCTCCCACTATAATAACTTTATCTGATCTAAGCACTAAATCAGACAGAAAGTCAGGGAATTCAGTTAAAAACTCTGAGTAAAGGACAGGTGGACGGTACACAGTGACAAGTAGAACTGGTTTTTGTGTTTTCCAGTTTGTATGTGAGAGACTAAGAGTGAGGCTCTCAAATGAGTTAAAATTGTTCTGAGGATGAAAGTTTAATAATACGTTTGAGTGGAAGATTGTAGCTGCTACTCCATCTCGACCTGTGCTTCGAGGAACATGATAATTTTTATGACTGAGGGGGGTTGATTCATTCAGACTGACATATTCATCCTGCTGTAACCAGGTTTCAGTAAGATAAAGTAGGTCAATTTGGTGATCAGTTATCAAATCATTTACTAACAAAGATTTAGATGAAAGGGACCTAATATTTGACAGTTCTGTTTTTCTGTTCAATAAGAGAAGTGGTCTTAATTTTTATTAGGTTTTTAGGAATAACTCCTCTTCTGTTAAGTACTGATTTATCTAATTTATATGTTTGAGGGGCAGACACAATCTCTATGTGGTTTGAGGGGGGTGACAGCTCTAAGGAAACTGCAGAGAGGCGTTTTAGACTGAGTCTCTGCATCCCGGTCCCCACCCTGGATTGTCAGGCTTTAGGTCGGCTAATAAACTCGGCCAAATTTCTAGAGATGAGAGCTGCACCATTCAAAGTGGGATGGATGCCATCTCTCGCTACCAGACCGGGTTTTCCCCAGAAAGTGGCCCAATTGTCTATGAAGCCCACATCGTTTGCTGGACACCACCTAGACAGCCAGCGACGGAACGACGACATGCGGCTAAACATGTCATCGCTGGTCAGATTGGGGAGCGGTCCAGAGAAAACTACGGAGTCCGACATTAATTTATCAAAGTTATACACCGACTCAACATTAATTTTAGTGAAAGGCTCATTATGCAGCTCATTATGCAGCTCATTGTATGGGTAGTTGTCTTTTCAGGTAAATCACATGATTATTCATGGTCAGACACACCTTCCTGCCTTTTGTCTTTTCTAAACCAAAATGTCTTAGAAAATTTAAATCAGTGTATTGTTTTCTGTGAATGAGTGAGCAAGATGACTTTCACATCATTTTAAAGCAAACACTTTACACTACAAGATCCAGTTCTCCAAAGTCTTGTGAACCAATGTTCCATGTGTGTTTTATAGCGTTATTTCAGTGACTTAAAAAACAATCATGCTGCTCACATATTATTGTAGCCCAGTTTGTGCTGATTACAGTGTTACCAGACTTTAACCATTAATATGTTTAAAAGCAACTGAAAAAGCACAAATGTCAGGTCATGTCCAAACTTGTCCGGGGCTGCAAAACACCCTTAGGCCCCAACTTTAAAATAACATAAATAAGTAGTAATCATTTTTCTAATCCACCTGGCAGTCTCAAATTTCCCAGTTGGCTCCATTACCACCTAACAACACCAGATTCGCTAGCTTAACAGCTCGCTGCAGTGTAGCTCCACAGATTAAAATCTGCTAGTGAGCATGGTGACTGGTAACCTTCCTCCTTAAGCAGATGAGAAGAGATAGATGTGTGTCCGCACCTGTGGCAACAAAATCTCAAGCTGGGATGCTCACATGGTCCCAGCAATTGCTGAAGATGAGGAGACACCGATGCAGCTCTTCCCAGCGCTGCTGGAAGAACTTACTGTCTCCTGGTGAAACAAACCATACAAGGAGAAGCATTCAGTTCCAGGGAACTCAATGCTTGACTGCAAGGGGATCAAGGAATACAGCCTCTGCGATATTTCCACAGTAGAGCCAGTGGTCATGGCCACCTGAGGACATCCCTGTCTCGAGTGGAAGTCATACAAGGCAGCCGCGTGACCATTCTGGGCCGTCAGTACCTCGTCTCTCCTAATAGCAATACCAAGCTGAGTTCGAGGAGGAGATGAGGGGCTCGCCTGACCATGGCTAATGGAAGGTGGTGTGTATCATTACTGACTCCATCTCCATAAAGTGGAGATCCAGTCCTTGGGGAGAACCATGAGGTTGATGATATCGCAGGAGGGCGCTAGATTGCTGAACCTCACCAACCTATTGACCAAAGAGGAGGACCTCCTGGACACCCCCATAACACCTGAGGGTATTTTTGGGGCAGCAGTCATTTCAATGCAAAAACGGTCTGAAGAGGGGAAAAAAAGGGATGATGAGACCCTGAAGCTGTGTCTGCCCAGGAAGCCTCTACCAGCTGTTCCAGTCCTCCTGCACGAAACATTTGCTCAGGCTGTAGTGTGGCAATGGCAACTGTCCACCTTTATAATCCCTGAAACTACCCAAACCCCAGGGGACCCAGGCAGCTCCTCAGGCCCTGCCAAGAGTGCCGACTCTTAAAGGCCAGTGGCAGAAGAGGCCTGTTCCGCCGGAAGAGATCCAGCCTGCACCCCTCCCAACCTTACTCAGGGGGTAAGGAGGAAGAACCGTCTGGCCTGATAACCCTCTGTGGGGTGGAGAGGTTCTACACTACGAGAGGGAAGGGCTTCTCCATATATAACAGTGTCCTGTCAGCACACTGTCAAAATGCACCGTGTTGAGCAGGGGATACAGGCTTCAGTTGGCTCTCCTACCGTTCAAATGAGTAATCCTATCGCAAGCAGTTGGCACAGCAAGAGATCTCTTTTCTCTTGGAGAAAAGAGCGATCAGAATTGTCCCCCGAGAACACAGTCAAGGTGATTTCTATTTAAGATACTTTCTGGTTTGTATACAGTTAGAATTACAAGCAGTACAACTAGCACTGAAAGACTTTCTGCCTTTTCTGAAAGGACACAGTTTATTAGTGTGAACTGACAATACTGCAGTGGTGGCTTACATCAACAGACCAGGGGTTCTGAGATCTGTTCACACGTTGGCACTCAGACTGTCTGGAGCAGCAAGCAAATGGAACAATCACAGACGTCGCAAAGGACAATTGGGTTTAGAACCTTTCAGATAGGGAACTCTCCCAACCAGATAGAGATGTCTTAGCCAAAGGACTTTGCGGTAACGTCCAAACATGTTCCTGTTGTGGACTTTATTATAGCCAGAAGCTTCTAATACAGAAGCAGAGGGACTCTGACTAAAAGTCACTGAAGCACTCTCTAGTTCTAAGCCACCACCATCCAACCTCACCACAATGATGAAACAATGGTATCATTTGATGTTGCATCCCTCTTCACCAGCATCCCCCACCTCCGATGCTCTGTTAGGAGAAAACTAAAAGAGGACAGCACCCTCTCTACCAGCTTCAACCCAGAACAAATTTGCCTGATGTTGGACCTTTGTCTGAACACCACATACTTCTCATACAGAGGTGAATTTTACAGACAGAAACATGGACGTTCCATGGGCTCCCCTGTGTCACCCATTGTTGCCAACCTGTACATGGAAGAAGTGGAGAAGAAAGCTCTCGGCTCCTTCACAGGAACAGCACTGACCCATTGGTTCAGATATGTGGATGACACCTGGGTGAAAATCAAAACCCAGGACGTTCAAGCCTTCACAGATCACATCAATGCAGTAGACAAAAACATCAAATTCACCAGAGAGGACACTAAAGAGAACAGGCTAGCCTTTTTGGACTGTGAGGTTGTCATGAGGTCTGATGGTAAGAGATAGAAGTCTACAGGAAACCCAGACACAGACCAATACCTGCTATTTGACTCCCATCACCCACTTCAACATAAACTAGGAGTCATCAGGACTTCATGCGACAGATCAAACAACATCCCTACCTCTATGGAGGAGGCACATTTGAAGACAGCCCTCAAAACCTGTGGCTACCCTAAGTGGGCTTTCAACAAGGCAACAGCCACATCAGGCAGAATCTCAAGAGACATGGCTGAGCCTCAAGATCCACAGAGGAAAAACCTGGTCATTCTCTATGTAGCAGGCCTCCCTTTCAGCTGTTCCCAAGAAATTAAGGAACACATCAAATGTCTTTCAGGAAGGACACACTCTGCAGCCAGTTAGTGGATCAGAGGGGTCACATGAGTATTAGATCTTAGACCCTCACCTGTCACTTCTGTTGTTTACCTAACGAGCCTATTCAGGCCAGGGGTGAAGTGAAACCAACTCAGGAGTGTGGGTCTAATGACTCTCACCCCATTTACATAGTTCACCTAATGAGCCTATTTGGACTAGAGGTGGAGTGAATAGGTATCCTGAAAGATAAATTGGAGGTTCCACACCAGCTTTCTCTCAGCCTGATGAAGCCATTTGGATGAGTAGTGAGACATTTCGACCTAAAAAAGTCCAGTTGCCATGACTCAACCTCTAGATAACTTCACCTGGAGGACTGTGAATCTCCATAGACAGAATTTTGGGTTATTTGCATAACCACAGTTGTGAGATTAGCATGACTGAGAATCTCACCAGACCACACTCCTTTAGTCAGCTCTTGTTGTTCATCCCAAGAGGGACATTGAGCGTTTCAGCGTATGTCCTGCTGGTGGCACTACAAGAGCAGTAAAAGGAAAGTGTGTATACTTGTACTTCTACCTTTGTGAGGACAGTTTTAAGGATATTTCTAGTGAGGACATTTTGGCACCCAAGGCGTTTTCTTGAAGTATGAAATTGCTGGTGCTAAAGGTGACACAGATGTGTTGCATGCAAGCTTCTCCTTTGTCTGCTTGTTGCTCTGGACACCATCAGCCTTGATTACACTTCTTAAGTAACCACCTTCAATACCATGACTGAGATGAGACCATTGAGCAAGGCACTGGACCCCCAACTGCTCCCCGGGTGCCGCAGTGCCCACTGCTCTGGATGTGCATTCACGGTGTGTGTGTGTTCACTGCTGTGTGTGCGCACTTTGGAATTGGGTTAAATTCAGAGCACAAATTCCGAGTATAGGTCACATATAAGTCACTTTCACTAAAATGTGGACTAAAAATGTGCACTGGTTGTACTCCATATTTAAACAATACCATGTAGTCAACTTTTCACCCCATCTTTAACTGTGCTTGTTTGGATGAGGTATAAATCTTTTTGCCTTTTAACGCACTTGGCCAACTGTCATACAACTGTCTTTGTTTTGACCATTACCTGAGCCATAGTGTAAAGTGTTACCATGCTACTATAATATTTGTTGTTTAGCACTAAGTAAAAGTGTGGATGAGACTGCAGTGAAAGCCATTAGTTCTCTAGATATTTGATCAGACACCAGAGTCTAGACAAAAGAAAAATATAGATGATGACAATGACAAGAAAAGTTAAGGATTAACAAATGAATTTGGATTAATTCCCTGGCAACCATATTTGTCTATACCAAACATCTTAAGGCCACCCATTCTTCTGCTTGTGGGCAAGGTGCAGTCAATAACTTGCCACTAGAGAGGCAAAAGACAACTGTCATTGTGCAGAAAATCAGAATCTGCTGTTATAAATAGTCATCAAGCAGAGAGCCACACTAGGTTTTATTACACTGTGGATATAATGAGCATTCATTAATTCATTCAAAAACACAACTGCAAAACAGCCATGCAGTATTGTGGTAAAAAAAAAAAGTTAGACTCAAAACATTTCTAAAGCAAAGCAGGCCATGACTTACTGTAAGTTAAAGGATGTGACAGTCATGGAGATTGTATGTGAGATACTGTTGTAGCCTAAAATAAGTGATGTCACAAAATGATACTGGGCAACAGCTAAGATGATGTATGTCAAATTTTCTGTCCACTTTCACAGTGCTGAAGCAATCTCTCCTGTTGGAGCACAGAAATCTGGCTATCCAGTTTTACCTAGAGTGTGTCTACACTAATCTGATGTACTACGAATACCAGCCAGCCAAGGAACACATCAAAAAGGCACAGGAACTCTCAGGACTGATTATCAACATGACTGGTGTGTAAAACACAACAGTACCCAGTCCTGAAAAACTGGATATTTGAGCGTCTTTTTGAAAATGTCACTGTATGGAAGCTGTACTGTTAGACCATATTAATCAAAACTCTGTGATTCCTGAATTGAAGGCGATAGTTGATTATATGTGTTCAATCCAGGGGCCCTTGGCAAACGGACCCGTTTCCAGCAAAAGTACTTAGCTCAGCTGATCCTTGAAGTCAAGAGAAAGCCGGACCCTCCTGACCTGACAGATGCGACCAGTTACACCCCTACACCTCAGGCCTGCCTACCTAAGGTACCTAAAGCTATTTCTTGCTACTTCCAACCTTTTGTTTTTTCAGCTCTGCTTCAGCACCATGTACTTTTATTCATCTATATTGAGATAGCTTTCCTAACCTGTTATAGTATTTCCTACTTGTCCATTATGTTTGAAACCCAATTGTGTTACAGGCTTGAGTCAGGTTGTTATTATTATTACTCTTGTTGCTCCTTTTCGTCACCTTTCTAAAGCAGGTGAGGCTTTTTTATTAAGTGCATGACACCTACTCTCTGGTGGTGATGTTAGTCACCACCTGTAGATGTAAAATGAAAAATATCAGCACCAACTTTTTACTCTGCTGTCCAGAATGTTCAGCAGGGCCAAACATGTTGTAATACCCAGCATCTTCAGCAGATGAAGATGTTCACTTCTGAACCTTTGGTACCTCTGGAAGCCTGATTGCTGAATGTATGGAATCCCCAGGCACTGCACTAAGCCTCATCTCCATCTTCCTCTTGTTTTAAAACTGCTGAAGTGCACTTGTGCGTTAGAATTGGTAATAATAAAACTGAAAACATAAATCTGTGAAAGTGCTTAAACAACCACAAAGTATTAACAATTTCAAAATGAGGTTTTTGTTTAAAGCCAGAACTCATTACATCTAATATTCTACCAATACAAAATCAATATTTATGCACATGTTGCCCATTCAGGCAATTAAAACATAAGGTATGCCTTCACACATGCCTTCACACATACATGTACATACAGTACATACGTGCATAGACACACAATGGTATGTTGTATGAATAGAATACAGTGTATTCAGAAAGTACTGAGAATCCTTCACTTTTTTCAATTCTGTTATGTTGCAGCCTGATATACTATCCATCCATTATCTATACCTGCTTATTCCTAACCAGGGTCACAGGGATCTGCTGGAGCCTATCCCAGCTCTTTTTGGGTGAAAGGCAGGGGTACACCCTGGTCAGGTCACCAGTCCATCACAGGGCCACATAGAGACAAACACCACACACACACACACACTCACTCCTATGGGCAATTTAGAGTCACCAATCAACCTGACATACATGTTTTTGGACTGTGGGAGGAAACTGCACAAGCACAGGGAGAACATGGAAACTCCACACAGAAAGGTCCTTGCTGGTTTTAGAATCAGGAATCTTCTTGCTGTGAGGCAACAGTGCTAACCCCTAATCCACTGTGCTGCTCCACTGAAGGTTCCCAGGGGCACAGTGTCCACCAAAATACTGGAAGAAGTTTGGCACAACCAGGACTCTTCCAAGAGCTGGTCTCCCAGCCAAACTGAACAATCATGAGAGAAGGGCCTTAGTAAGAGAGGTGACCAATAACCTGATGGTAACTCTGACTGAGCTCCAGAGATCCTATGTGGAGATGGGACAAAGTTAAAGTAGGACAACATCACTGCAGCCCTCCAGTGATCTTGGCTTTATGGTAGAGTTGCTAGACAGAAGCCTTTCCTCAGTGCAAAACACATGAGAGCTACTTGGAGTTTGCAAAAAAACATCTGAAGGACTCTCAGACTGAGGAACAAGATTCTCTGGTCTGATGAAACCAAGGTTGAACTGTTTGGCCTCAGTTCTCAACATTATGTCTGGAGGAAACCAGTCACCTCTCATCAGCTGCCCAAATACCATCCCAACATGGTGGTGGCAGCATCATGCTGTTGGGATGTTTTTCAGCAGCAGTGACTGGGAGACTGGTCAGGGTTGAGGGAAAGCTGAATGGAGCAAAGTACAGCAAAGTTAATTGAAAACCTGTTCCCCAGCTCTCAGGACCTCAGACTGGGCCTAAGGTTCACCTTCCAACATGACAATGACCCTAAGCCCTACAGCAAGACAACACAGGAGTGGCTTAGGAATAACTCTGTGAATGTCCTAGAGTGGTCAAGCCAGAGCCCTGACTTTAAAATCTCTGGAGAGACCTGAAAATGGTTGTCCACCAATAGTCCCCATCCAATCTGACTGAGTTTGAGAGGATTTGCAAAGAAGAATGGCAGAAAATCCCCCAATCCAGGTGTGCAGAGCTTGTTGTGTCATACCCCGAAACTAAAAGTGACTTGTGTAGCCAAGTATGGTGACCCATACTCGGAATTTGTGCTCTGCATTTGACCTATCCCAAAGTGCACACACACAGCAGTGAACACACATGGTGAACACACACCTGGAGCAGTCAAAGACTCAAGGCTGTAATTGCTGTTAAAAGTGCTTCAACTAAGTGCTGAGTAAAGGGTCTGAATACTCATGTGAATGTGATATTTCAGTTTTTTCTTTTTAATAAATTTACAAACATTCCTAAAATTCTGTTTTCATTAATTGGGTGAATTTAAACAATTGTAGTATCAGGCTGCACCATAACAAAATTGAAAAAAGTGATGGGAGGGTCTTAAATATTTTATGAATGCATTGTACATGTACACTATAACAAACTAAACTGGCTCTCAATCTTGTGGCAGTGGCCCAGTTCCTCATATTGTGCACTGATGTACTACAGAGTAGAAGCAATAAATGGGCTCAGTCAAGACTGTCATTAACCAGAGCTCAGTGGTGTCCTATATAGAATGGATAGAAGGAAAGCAGAGATGGAGAAGTAGCTCTTCACTGATCAATCAAAACCAGTTCCAGCAGGGAAATACAGCCTTTTCTGTTGCTGTGTTTATGACTGGATTTTGGAAGGCGTGTGTCAGAGATCATTTAAATTCAGTCAGTTACTGTGGCAACTTCTTCAGTGAAGCTAACCTCATAACCGGCAGATTTTCTATAATAAACTTAGTTTCGGTTTCCTCCCTCCTGTCATGTCTGTAGATGCCGTCAGACAGACTGTTACATCTCCTCATTCATACAATTTATATTGAAGTGCTAATTGGAGAGCGTTCATTTTCAGTAGTTTGTGTTGGGAGAAGAAGATAAAAAACCCTGTTAAACAGTAGAGAAACATTTATCTGTTTTTCTATTTATGTATTTATCTAAGTGCTGATGTGATTATTTTCAAGATCAATTAGTTAGTGATCTCTTCTTGCATGTCCAGCATGCATTGATCCACAGTTCAGAATAAAATCTACAGGCTGAAAGGCACAAGGAAAGATTTTATTTTTTTCCCCCAATTTTGCATGTCAAGAATAAAGTGGCAATGTTGAGATCAAATATGGACTAATTTTGAGGATGACTGTATGATTTGTGGGTGACACATGTTGAAACTGCATTGTTTTTGGAATAAAAGCTGCTGCATGTTGAAAATAAAAAGACAAAATATTGTTGATTCTTAAATGTGTCAAATTTGCTTAAACATAATGAAGTTTTAATGATGGGCCTATACAACGGGCCTTGCCACTGTGTGATATTCATTTTGAGCCACTGTCAGGTGCTTTTGGCCCATTGCATTGCACCTAGATGAATATAAACTTTAGTGTCATCTGACTACTTTTTTGTCTTTAGCCTGCTGTTCAAAGAAACACAGTTTGGTGTTAAATGAAAGGACTCCAGGTAGTGTAACTGTATTTTTCAAACTTGCAGCAATTTTCTCCTACGACAATTATTTCTCCTTTGCTGCTGCAGCTTTGTTGCTTTTCTGTAATAAAATGTGTTCCTCTGTTCCAGACTGCAGGAGAGCCATGTAGCACTTATTACCTCAGGTTTCTATTTGAGACAAAACAAACAGAAAATTGGAACGTTTAATTCAATTTTTTAAAATATTATTTCTCAATCATTAGACTGGTATAAAATTGTTGATTTTTCAATGTTCTATCCATGACATATCCAATGGAAAAATAGAAAATTGAAAAGTTTCCATTTCCCATTTGTGATTCAACGAATGTTGCCCTTTTTGTGTTGCTGTCATGTTGAAGTGCTCTATCTGAGCTCCATTGATGATGGCTTTTGTGGTAGAAATTTCGTTAAGTTTGAGAGTTGCTAATTCTCAGAAAACAACCACAAGTGTGATGAATCATCTGTTTAATCACGGGCCCGGAGAGGACGTCCTTGCAGAAAGTCCTCTCCCGTCTGTGTTACAAGAGTAGTTTATATACCATACGTCAAACTAATCCTGAACAGACCCCCACATTGTTTGTTCAGGTGCTATCTCCAGTCTTCTTACCATCAAAGAAACAAATTGTTGGCAGTTATTTACAACTTCCTACCCTAAAACACTAAACCAATAAAACAGACAGAACCACATACCATGAAAGGGTCAAGCAAACATTCACCCCCCACATTGGTTTAAGTTAGTGACCATTTGCTCTGTCGTAAAATCCCACATTCCCCCCTTTTGACACAAAGTGTCAACACATTCAAGACAAGACATTAGCAATCAAGGGAACAAAATGTTACATCATTAGTCAGGGTCTTTCTACATCTAGATCACTGTCATTGTATGGGTTTCCCGGGGCCCAATCATTTAACTGTATTTCAGCAGTATTTGTCGATTCAGTTGGTAAGCTAACATAAAGTGAAGTGTATTCTCCTCCAAGTACTCCTCCTAACCATTTATACATCAGGGCCCGCATGCAAGTGAGTGCACATGTACAAAAACACAGGAGCATACTAAACATAATAACTACAGGGATTAAAATTTGCACAATTCCAGCACCCCAAAGACCAAACTTATCTGATAACCAATTTCTAAAACTGAAACCCGAAGATTCGGATGGCCCAAAAGCATCCCGAATCCGTTGTAATGTTGCTATAACATTTGTCATATTATCAGAATTGTCAGGAATGAGAGTGACGCAAGCATCTCCTGTCAAATTTAAAGTTAAACACAGGCCTCCAGTTTTGGCTAAAAGATAGTCTAGAGCCATTTCATGTTTTAATAATGTTAGTCTATGAGATTTGTCATTTGCTTGAAGTAAATTAAACCCTTTTATAATCTCATTGGCAAATGCAGACATTGAATAGGTAATATTGTCAATGTGATCGGCTAAGAATGTTACACCGTACCAAGGTAACAACCCAATTCCCCATTTTTCACCTAAAGTAATACGCCAATGGAAAGCTTCAAGGGTTGAGAATTTTGCTATCTCTCGCTTCTCAATGTGGTTTACACTATGCATTAAATTAACAGGAACTAAGGCTAAGTTAACAATTGTAAGATTAACAAAATAGCAACACCCTGATCATCCTGACGGTAGGAAAAGAAATGCTCTGTTCCCACAAAGCCAATAAAAATTTCCAATAGGTGGTATACCCATATATGCAGGAGCATGAAGGTAATCATTTACTAATATTGTCTGTCCATCTTTGAAAGTGATATTAACTGAACCAGAAGCTGGCTGGTGCTCAGTCCCATGTGCAGTCATGATTGTTCGACTTGTAAGACCTGCAACAGGGTTTGTACATTGTGATATTACCATAAACTGCCCTGTGCCATTTGAACACAAACACAACGAATGTGAAATATTTGTGGGTTGCAAAGGTACTTCCACAGGGTCAGCTATAGTAGAATTCAATGGAAATGGTGCAGGCAACATGTGATCACAAAACCAATCTACACATGATAAATAAATAGATTTCTGTTCCTGTGTATGTCCATATGCATCTGCGGTTGCACCATACCACATTCGATGGGAATATTTACAGTATTGCCTGCTGTGTTCGCTTACAGATGTATATTTTGTAAAAGACTGTACTAAACTAATAACAGGGTCCAAACAAGGGCAATGCTGTGTTTCTAATTTAAAAAGAGAATGCCAACTTTCAGGAGGACCCTGAATAGCTAGAATGTTAGAATACGGTCCGTAGAGGTTGTTTTTATGAATACCAACTATTAACATGAACAGCGGGTTGAGATAGCACTTCCTCTGCGTCAAACCCCCAAGGTTTCCACTCGGACTGTTCGAACAACTGTCTTTTGCGTCTTATTAAGAGTTCTTTGTTTGCCTGTAAGATGTCATCTTCTGGGAGTCTGGATGACATGTCTTTGGTTCTTCCTTTCGTGGTTTCGTCTGTTCTGAATGCAGTCTGAATTATGGCTGCAGTGGTGATCACTCCAGTGATGACAACTGCTAACAGCACCCACAGTCCGTGCATCTTCTCAGCTCCTCGTCGTCGTCTCATCGGTGGCACCCTGTGGGAAGGGTTTACAGTGGGATGCATGAATCCACGTATCCTTCTCTGCAATCTGGACAGCCGTTGGGGTCGTCAGTAGCACCTGGTATGGTCCTGTCCAATGGGGCTAGTTCCAATGCTTCCTCCTAAGGTCTTTAACCACTATCCAGTCTCCTGGCTGGATGGCATGGAGTTGTCCTACCACAGGCTCAGGAAGAGCAGCTTTTACCTTAGGGAAAATGAGCTTGAGAGTCTGGTTATGTGCACAACAGTATTGTAACATCTCATCATCCATTCCTGTTAAAGTTAACTTATTCTGGGGGAAAGACGTATTTGTCATTCGCATGGGTCGTCCAGTGAGTATCTCATAAGGAGAGAGCCCAGTTGTTTTATGTGGGCGGCCCCTCATAAACATTAGCGCTAAAGGTAAGACTTTTACCCATGACAATTGTGTTTCAGCCATTAATTTTGTAAGTTTGGTTTTCAGTGTCTGATTAGCTCTCTCAACTGCACCACCACTAGATGGATGGTATGCACAGTGTGTCTTCAAATTAATCTGAAGACTTACTGACAGACTGTATCACATTATTTACAAAATGTGACCCATTATCACTACTTAGTTTGGAAGGGAGTCCCCATTGTGGAATGATTTCTTTCAGTAATGCCTTTGCCACTGAAACAGCAGTAGCATTTCTGCATGGAAAACACTCAATCCATTTTGAAAACATATCCAATATTACTAAGCAATATTTGTAGCCATTGCATGGAGTGAGTTCAATAAAATCCATCATTAAGTGTTCAAATGGGCCTTCTGGTTTTGGATGCGCAGACATAGTTACTTCTAAACTTTTACCTATATTGTTAGTAGCACAAATCACGCATTTTTTTACAAAAATTTTCAGCAAACACTGAAAATCCTGGTGCATACCAAAATCTATTTACAATATCCACCATCCCCCCTTTTGACGCATGGTCAGGCCCATGAGTCAATTTTGCCAAGAAGGGAAATATGGATCTAGGGAGCACCGGGAGCCCAGTAGGGCTAACCCAGATACCCGAGGGACGTTGTGTGCACCCTTTTCTTTTCCAGGCAGTTTGCTCACCCACATCAGCTCCTGTCTGTAATAAGGAGACATCATCAAGGGAAAAAACATTTTCCTGAATAGACAGGGGCATCTGTAGACAGGTGAATTTGCTGCTGCCTTAGCTGCTCCATCCGCAGTTGCATTCCCCTGCGAGATGTGATCAGTAGCACCAGTGTGGGCCTGGCATTTACACACTGCTACTGAAGTAGGGAGCAATAAGGCATTCAGAAGATTAATAATGAGAATTCTGTGAGCAATAGGTTTACCCGTTGAGGTGAGGAAACCTCTGTTCTTCCACAAAGCATGGAAGTTGTGACAAACATTAAATGCATATTGAGAGTCAGTGTAGACTGTGATGCGTTTTCCGGTACCCAAAATGAAAGCTCTGGTTAGGGCAAACAACTCTGCAGCCTGAGCTGATAAGTGAGAGGGCAATCTAGCACTTTCAATTATATCATATTCAGTACAGACTGCATAAGCAACACATGGTGCCCCATTTGATGGGTTCCTCATTGAAGACCCATCAACAAAGAATACAGCTTCAGCATTAACCAAAGGTGTGTCAAATAAATCATCACGTGGATTAGCTGTAGCTTCTACAAGCTCTAAGCATGAATGAGGCTCTCCGTCTTCAGCTGTAGGGAGCAAGGTTGAAGGGTTAAGAACAGTGCAGCGTTTGAGAGTAACATGTGACATTGTTAATAAAATATTCTGCCAGTGCATCTGTCTAGCTGGTGTAAGATGAGCTGTTTTTGCTTGCAGAATGAGAGAGTGGACTGCATGGGGGACATGTACTGTAAGAGGACTCATGGCAACAATATCAGTTGTAGCTAAGACAGCTTCAGTAGTAGCTGCTACTGCTCTCAAACATGGTACCATACCTCTCTCTGTTATAGAAAGATATTTTGAATAATAACCTATGGGTCGTTGTTTGTCACCATGTTGCTGGGTGAGGACAGCAGACATGAAGCCATTTCGTTCAGATACAAATAAATTAAATGGTTTAGTGTGGTCTGGAAGTCCTAGACAGGGTGTGCTTGACAAGGCCTGTTTTAGTTCTGTGAAAGCAGTCTCTGCAGTCAAAGTCCAAGTCAAATCGTCAGTCATGGCCAAATGTTTTCCCCCATGTGTGATGTCATTAAGGGGTTGGGAGATCTCCGCATAGTTACGAATCCATGGACGGCAATAGCCTGCTAATCCTAAAAATGACATCATTTGTTTTTTATTTCGCGGTTTTTGGTACATCCAGAATTGCTTGGATGCGTTCAGGACCCAATTTGCGACCCTCCGGAGTTAAAATATGGCCAAGATAGCGCACAGATTGTGAGACAAGTTGTAATTTGTCTTTTGAAACCTTGTGGCCGTTTTCTGCCAGAAAACTTAGTAGAGACACTGTGTCTGTTTGGCATGCTAGCTTTGTTGGGGAACATATTAACAAATCATCAACATACTGAACTAGTGTGCTACCACATGTGAGAGGTTTTCAGCCACTGCCACTGTGAACAGAGTAGGACTTGAAGAAAACCCTTGGGGCATGCGAGTCCATGTGTAACGTTTACCATTGAAAGTGAATGCAAACCAGAACTGTGAGTCAGGATGAACAGGAATGCTAAAATATGCATTTGCTAAATCAACAACAGAATACCAACGAGTATCCCCCGGAATTTGAGACACTAGTGTTATTACGTTTGGAACTGTAGGAGCCACTTGGTGAACAGCTGCATTCACGGCTATGAGGTCCTGAACCGGCCTCCAACTACCATTTGGTTTCTTTACAGGCAAGATTGGGGTGTTGCAGGGTGACTGAGGACATTCCACAATAGCACCTTTATCTATCAGTGACTGAATGACAGGAGCAATGCCTTCAACAGCTTCAGGACTCAGTGTATACTGTTTTTTACAAGGCCTAAAATTAGACTTTGGCTGTACAACAACAGGAGTTGCACCTTTTATTTCCCCAAAATCAAACTTACTTGTAGCCCACAATTTGCTAGGTAGTGTTGAAAGTAATGCTTCCTCATCAGCCGTCAGAGGCATAAGGAGTAACGGTTCTTTATGCTGTGAATACAACCTATGAATAGAGCGTATAACTGGTACTAGGATAGGTAAGGAGCAGGATGTAATGTTCAATGATTTGCAATGTAATCTACCATCACACTCTGGCTGCCAGTCTGTAACCTCTAGGGCTGTTTTAACCCACGAGCCTATATCTTCCCAGGACTGATATGGTTGCTTTGTCAATGCAATGTGTGGGACAAAACCCCTTTCTGTAAACACAGTTAATTGTGACTTAGAGAGGCTTACTACAGCTGCTGCACAGTTGTGACCAATTAATACTGAGGTTATTTCTAGTGTGTCTTTGTCAGTTGTAGTCCAAGCTTCTTCATATGTGATATCTCTGTTTTCTGCCGAAACATGAGAAATACATTGTAGGATTGCAGGTGCCTGTGTTATCTGTGGCACCATTGAATATAATTCATCTATGTCAGGGAACTGTATGAGATCCCATGAGTAATAACAGGCAGGTTGTGACAAAGAGAAGGGATAGAGACCGGCTGTTGCACAAGTTATGTTAATGCCTGTGGGCTCACATTTAACATCAACCCTTAGTGCACACGAGGTCTCGGCCCATTAAATTTACAGGACATACATCTGACAAAAGGAACACATGGTCACCTCTGTAATCACCAAAACATACTGTAAGTGGCTCTGATAGTGGTTCAAGACCAGGAATGCCTGATGCTCCTATTGTCTTAAGGTATTGTGTTGTTTTCTGTGCATTTGGGAGCAGCTGAGATTGAATGACAGAAATCTCTGCTCCTGAATCTACTAAGAATGTTACATTCACTCCTTGTATCTTAAGAGTTAATCTAGGTGGTGTTTTTGAGTCTGATGTTAGTTGTATGTATTGAAGGTATGTAACAGCTGGTCTATTAGTGTGTGGCTGTAGAACTGTATGTGTGTCTCCGTGTAGTGCGATGTTCTGACCTGCCTCCCCTGTCTCCTATGCTTGAGGAGCTTGGAACCCTGGTGAATGCACAGCAAGTCCCTGGGGCGGAGCATGTGGCCAGGGTTTCTCTTGCACTTGTGTCTCCTGTGAAGTCCTCCTCCTGTTTGTAGGACAGTTACGGGATATGTGTCCATATCCGTCACAAGTGTAACACCGTACTTCTGTGTTAGGCTGTCCTTGGCCTTTTGGAGTGTAGTGTCGTGGCCTCAGGCCCCTTCTGAGGGTTTGCGTTCCCTGTTGGTAATACATCAACTGAGCAGTTTGGAGAGTCTTTACCTGGTTCATGTGAGCCTCCACTCGGTTTCTTTCTGCGTGTAAGACACGTGTCCATACATTTGGCAAAGTCTCTGTTTCCCAGCCTACACATGATGTCATCACACAGCTCCTTAAGCCAGGATAAAGACCATTTACTAATGCAGTTTTCAACAGGTGGGTATGCCGCATTACCTGGGTCGATTCCTGAATGCGCAGCGAATACCGTTTCCATGCGGGTGCGATAATCAGCTGCTGACTCCCCCTCTTTTTGTCTGGTATTGTGAATCTCAGGCCAGCAGACTCTCAAAGGAAAAGCAGCTCGCACAGCGTCATACAGGGTGTCCATCATGGTGGTGAACTGTTAGGACCCCACTGTTGCCGTGGTTGACCATGATGTGGGTCTGATGTTTGCCCACCGGAGTTTGAAAAACCTGCGACACACAGCTTCTACTTCCTGTAACGTAGGGTTATACATAGTGAGTAATTGCTGCATTGCTGTTACCCATTTCTCACCGCCAGTTTTTTGGGGGTCCGGTAGTTCATCCGCAACCTCCTTCAGTTCATCTGGCTGCCATGGTCTGTAGACGAGCACTTCTGGATTCCAGTTGGCCTGTGCCTGTGCATCTTGTGGCATAGGCTGAGGGTTAGGGAACGTCATCATGGGCATCTGGTGTATTTCCCCTTTGTTGGTCTGGCTCTTCAGCCAGTAGTCAAACGTAGCTGCTAGGGGAGACTTTGTTCTGCTCAAAGGATCAGGTGAAATTTGAGTTTTTTTCTCAGTCTGGGTTTTCGCTGGTTTAGGGGTTATGTAAAGAGAAGACAGGTCAGGATAGAGTTGTTCAGATTCACTTTCTTGTTCTTCTTCTGAACTTCCCTGTGACTGGGCACTTACTGCTGCAGCCACTTGGGCTCTGATAGGCTGTGCTGCTGCTGGACCCCCCACGGGCATAGCGACAGCATATGGAGGAGGCAGGTTACCCTTTCTTACTCTACGTTTCTGTTTTCCCTTTTTAACTTCCTCACCATCAGGAGGAATTTTACCATCAACCCTGCAGTGGATTTCTTTTCTTTCACCTCTGCCTCCCTTTCCCATTTCTGGAAAGAGTGCCAATTTATTTTCTTCCCTTTTCTTTTCTTTGTCACTTCCGCTTCTCTTTCTTCCAACAATATTCTACACCGCTTCAAACAGTCTGTGCTAAGTGTGCCTTGCAATGGAAACACCCCTTCAGTAATGGCGTGCCATAGTGGAATCTCCTCAACTGCACATTTACCCCATTTCTCTGTCATTATTTTAGCGGGGCCTGTCAGAGGGTCAGGTAGGATTTCTAATTTCCCCGGATTATTCCCCATGTTCCTAGACTCACTGGGACTGGTGCTTACACTTTCATTGGGCTTATAACACACACACAATAAATTCTCATTCACTCTGATCTTCCCATCTCATCGTATGGTCGGATCTTATCAGACAAACACTAACTTTGGGTAACTGTCAGGCAGGTAGTTTGTATGACACTTTCGTTCCAAGCAACGTACCCTTATTGTACACACATTGTGCATACAAGACACTGAAGGAGTCACCACAAAGCTTATAAAATTATCAGCACATTCACACTCCCAATTTATTTTATGGGATGATTTCTAAGAATAATAGACAATAATACCGTCACTCCTCAGAAACAATAATAGCTTACTCCTCATTACTTACTTCTCAGTAACAACATTAACAATAACAGCTTACTTTTCATAAACAACAATATCGTTTTCCATTAACAATCATAGCTTACTTCGTCAGTACTGTCTTAATTTTTTCATGTTTGCCACGTACGGGTCGTTTCCTTAATAAACCATATGGCTTCCCGAAGGAAGACTTACGTTTGTAATCCTCAGCCAGTGGGGTTTTCTCGTTGTTTCTTGTTTTTTTATTCTTTTTTGGTTTTTGTTTTTTAGGATTATTTTTTCATCATCTGGCGTCTGTCTCGCAGACACACTGGTCTCATTACCAGGAGGGATTACAAAGATCACGTGATTACCAAACACACACACCTAGGGTTTTTCTTTAACGCAGACCAAAAACATACCAAAAAACATACAGAAGAAATGATTCATAACACTGTACTCACTCAGTAAATGAATGGAGCATCCACTGTCCGCCACCCGTTCTGACCTCAGGCGGGATCCAGGTCCTCCGTTTGTCGGAGCGGAATTTTCCCTGTGTTTTAACTTTTACCACCGGTGGTTTCCTTCAGTCTAGAACAGGCGCCAGTCAGTGGCATGTCCATCCCATCCTCGTCGCCAAATTGTGGTAGAAATTTCGTTAAGTTTGAGAGTTGCTAATTCTCAGAAAACAACCACAAGTGTGATGAATCATCTCAGTTTAATCACGGGCCCGGAGAGGACGTCCTTGCAGAAAGTCCTCTCCCGTCTGTGTTACAAGAGTAGTTTATATACCATACGTCAAACTAATCCTGAACAGACCCCCACATTGTTTGTTCAGGTGCTATCTTCAGTCTTCTTACCATCAAAGAAACAAATTGTTGGCAGTTATTTACAACTTCCTACCCTAAAACACTAAACCAATAAAACAGACAGAACCACATACCATGAAAGGGTCAAGCAAACATTCACCCCCCACATTGGTTTAAGTTAGTGACCATTTGCTCTGTCGTAAAATCCCACACTTTTTACAGTTCGCATGCGTGTGTTTAATGATTAATCAACTCAGAGCTGGTTGAACTAACTCTGATCAGCTGGAACCGAAAAGTTACATCTGCTTTCTGGAACACACTGTTGAGCCTTCTCTGTGTCGTCAGCGCCACTCCAAAAAATACCGTCCAGACGTTGTCCACCTGATGACCCTGTAGAGTTGCACTCTCACTTCCACACAGAAAGTACTAATTTAATTAAATTCAATTCCGTTTTATTTGTATAGTGCCACATCACAATACAAATAATCTCAAGGCACTTTACAAAAACAAAAATCCCAACAAATCCCTTATGAGCAAGCACTTGGCGACAGTGGAGAGGAAAAACTCCCTTTAACGGAAGAAAAAACCTCCAGCAGAACCGGGCTCAGTTTGGGCGGCCATCTGCCTTGACCAGTTGGGGTGAGTGGATAGAGCAGAGAGAAAAGAACAGCAACAATAAACAACAAATAGACACTGCAAGTTGATGAGGCCAGTAACTGCACATCAGCGATATACAGCTCCAGGACCAGAGAGAGCCCTAGCTATACACTTTGTCAAAGAGGATGGTTTTAAGTCTAGCCTTAAAAGTACAGAGTGTCTGCCTCCTGAGCCCAGACTGGGAGCTGGTTCTGCCTCCCATTCTGCTTTTGGAAACTCTAGGAACCACAAGTAGACCTGCACTCTGAGTGGTCTATTGAGATAATATGGTATTATGATGTCATTAAGGTATGAAGGAGTTGATCATGAAGAAGAAGTGATGTGAGAAGAAGGATTTAAAATTTTATTCTGAAAATTTAGTTTTTAGGGATTGCTGTTATTTTTCTTCTGGTTAATATCACTGGTAATACTAGGATAATGAAGATAGAAAACAGTTTAGGACAATATTGTCTGCCTCCAGGTATTGACTACTTCATGTCAGTCTGTAGTGCAAACTGTTGGTTGTGCATTGTATGATAGGTTGGAGTTGAAGGATGGTGCTGCTTGTTGTGGGGCCTGATGATTTATGATGGCATGATACTCATTTTTGGGTGTGTGTGTGTTCACTTGCTGTATGTGTCTGCACTTGGGATTGGGTTAAAAAGCAGAGCACAAATTCTGAGTATGGGTCACCATACTTGTCATACTTTCACTTTAAAGCCTTCCGTAAGAATAACACACAATAACACATAACATCATGTACTGGAAACAATAACCATAGTTAAAGCTTTTGTTACTTGATATATTTCTGTAAAGCTGACTGTCCACATTATCAATGAATGTTAGACATGTGAACCATCCGTCACCATCACTATGCTTTCATGAAATTACCCACTAAAGAACAGTGCACTCAAAGGATTCAGACATGAAAGATGTCTCAGATGTAGATAGACTTTAAAGACTGTTGCTGCAAAACCATGTAGCACGTAGTCCAAGAAAGCATGCTGGATTATTTTAGCTCTTTGTTTTCATGTACACTGTGTGTCTACATATCTACAGTGGGTACGGAAAGTATTCAGACCCCTTTAAATTTTTCACTCTTTGTGTCATTGCAGCCATTTGCCAAAATCAAAAAAGTTCATTTTATTTCTCATTAATGTACACTCAGCACCCCATCTTGACAAAAAAAAAAAAAAACAGAAATGTAGAAATTTTTGCAAATTTATTAAAAAAGAAAAACTGAAATATCACATGGTCATAAGTATTCAGACCCTTTGCAGTGACACTCATATTTAACTCACATGCTGTCCATTTCTTCTGATCCTCCTTGAGATGGTTCTGCTCCTTCATTGGAGTCCAGCTGTGTTTAATTAAACTGATTGGACTTGATTAGGAAAGGCACACACCTGTCTATATAAGACCTTACAGCTCACAGTGCATGTCAGAGCAAATGAGAATCATGAGCTCGAAGGAACTGCGCAAGGAGCTCAGACACAGAATTGTGGCAAGGCACAGATCTGGCCAAGGTTACAAAAGAATTTCTGCAGCACTCAAGGTTCCCAAGAGCACAGTGGCCTCCATAATCCTCAAATGGAAAAAGTTCTGGACGACCAGAACTCTTCCTAGACCTGGCCGTCCAGCCAAACTGAGCAATCGTGGGAGAAGAGCCTTGGTGAGAGAGGTAAAGAAGAACCCAAAGATCACTGTGGCTGAGCCCCAGAGATGCAGTAGGGAGATGGGAGAAAGTTCCACAAAGTCAACTATCACTGCAGCCCTCCACCAGTCGGGACTTTATGGCAGAGTGGCCCGACGGAAGCCTCTCCTCAGTGCAAGACACATGAAAGCCCGCATAGAGTTTGCCAAAAAACACATGAAGGCCTCCCAGACTATGAGAAATAAGATTCTCTGGTCTGATGAGACCAAGATTGAACTTTTTGGCGTTAATTCTAAGCGGTATGTGTGGAGAAAACCAGGCGCTGCTCATCACCTGTCCAATACAATCCCTACAGTGAAACATGGTGGTGGGAGCATCATGTTGTGGGGGTGTTTTTCAGCTGCAGGGACAGGACGACTGGTTGCAATTGAAGGAAAGATGAATGTGGCCAAGTACAGCGATATCCTGGAAGAAAACCTCTTCCAGAGTGCTCAGGACCTCAGACTGGGCCGAAGGTTCGCCTTTCAACAGGACAATGACCCTAAGCACACAGCTAAAATAACAAAGGAGTAGCTTCGGAACAACTCTGTGACCGTTCTTGACTGACCCAGCCAGAGCCCTGACCTAAACCCAATTGAGCATCTCTGGAGAGACCTGAAAATGGTTGTCCACCAACGTTCACCATCCAACCTGACAGAACTGGAGAGGATCTGCAAGGAAGAATGGAAGAGGATCCCCAAATCCAGGTGTGAAACACTTGTTGCATCATTCCCAAGAAGACTCATGGCTGTACTAGCTCAAAAGGGTGCTTCTACTCAATACTGAGCACAGGGTCTGAATACTTATGACCATGTGATATTTCAGTTTTTCTTTTTTAATAAATTTGCAAAAATTTCTACATTTCTGTTTTTTTCTGTCAAGATGGGGTGCTGAGTGTACATTAATGAGAAATAAAATGAACTTTTTTGATTTTGGCAAATGGCTGCAATGACACAAAGAGTGAAAAATTTAAAGGGGTCTGAATACTTTCCGTACCCACTGTATATCTGTTTCCACTCTTACAGGACTACAGTCTGGATGATGACACTGTGCTGGATGAGATCAATTTAGCAGAGCCAGATCAGTATCAGCTACCTGACCTCAGTGCGGAGGAGCAGGCCGTCATCTTGGGCGTTTGGTAAGTCCACTATCTGAGCTAGCAGGAGTTTTTGTGCAGCTTTTTGTTAAATTTGTTTATTTAAGCTTGAGCACAGTTGTGTTAAAACTTGTATATGATGCTAATTTATCAGCGACCTGAACTGAAAAACTTCAGATATTATAGAAGCTTAAGGGCTGTAGAATTATCTGTACAGTGAAACCATTTCTTCCAACCCTGCACATCAATTTAGAACTAATGAACCACTTGGTTCAATCTGCATAAATATGTAAAATTCATAAATGCTTTTACCTGATGTGTCACACTGACTTTGCTAACATCTTGGAAAATAGTGGGTATGCTGTTTTATCAGCTGTTTTATCAGCTCCATGATATTTTTGAAGGGTCATGTTGCATTTTCATTGTGTGTGTGTTTGTTTTTCTTGCTATACCTTGTGACAACAGAAAGCCTGCTCTCTAGTAGCCTCACATGCAGGCAAAAGCTTTGTTTATATTTCAGTGTAGCAAGACCAGGAGTACAGTTTGGCACAGAATTAAGTTAAGGGTGAAGTGTTCATTCATTTATTCATTCTTTTATTTATAAAGCACATTTAACAACACGAGGTTGACCAAAGTGCTGTAAAATACATAAAAAGCAGATCAAAATAGCATAGACATACAAGCAACAAAACAAAATAAATTGGTATAATTTAAGACAAAGAGTTAAGAGTCTAAAGTAAGAAAGTATGTTTTGAGTTTGGATTTAAAAGATCGGAGTGTGGGCAGCATTTGAATCGATACTGGTAATGAATTCCATAGTTTAGGGCCTGCAATCGCAAAGGCACAGTCACCTCGTTGTTTTAGCCTTGACCTCTGAACAGAGAGCAATCCTAGACTTCCTGATCTAAGTGTTCTAGACGTAGTGTGATGGTGTAAGATGTCAGAGAGATACGCTGGGGCAAGACCATGTAAGACTTTAAAAACAAAAAGTAAAATTTTAAATTCAATTCCTTGACTAATGGGTAACCAATGTGGGGGAGGATAGGGTGGGCGAGATGTAGTCAAACTTTCGCATTCCAGTCAGCACCCTGGCAACAGCATTTAGAACCAGTTGAAGGCGACCCTCACAACACGACGTAGATGGAGAAAAGGACTTACTTGGGCCAAACAGTATGATTTCAGTCTTGTTTTCCTTTAGGGCTAGAGAGTTGTGAGTGAGCCAGGTTTTAACTTCATGTAGACAGGCTAATAAAGTTTTTAAGGAGCTTGCATCATATGTGTATAAGTGATTTGATACTCCATATTTCGAAAAGATGGATTTCAATGGTAACAGGTAGAGGGAAAAGAGAGTCGGTGACAGAATGGATCCTTGTGGGACGCCACAAGAGAGATGAATAGCTGAGGAGGTGTATTTGCTGAGAGAACAGGAGAACATCCTGTTAGTTAAAACCATTTTAAAACGGTGCCCTGAAAGCCTTAAAGATTTTGCAATCGAGAAATGAGAATAGAATGGTAAATCATGTCAAATGCTGACCTGGTCTAAAAGGACCAAGGCAACAGCATTCCCAGCATCTGTGGCTAGCAAGATGTCATTGTTGACCTTGAGTAGAGCAGATTCAGTGCTGTGGAATTTTTTGAAACCCAATTGAAATGAGTTGTAGACTAAATTTGAATCTAGAAAAGAGTGCAGTTGAGTAAATACAATCCTTTTCAGAATTTTGTAATGAAAGGCAGGTTGGAGATTGGTCTGAAATTTCCTGAGTTTGATATGTCAAGATTTGTTTTTTTCAGGAGCAGAGTGACAGAGGCATGTTTCAGGCAATTAGGAACTGTACCAGTCTTCAAACATAAGTTAATAAATACCAGGAAATCAGGTCCAACTACATCAGGAATTTGTTTGAGAAACTGCGATGGGATGCTGTCATAAGGACAGCAGGTAGGTTTCAAATGAGCAATAGTATTTCTGCATGTTCGAAGAGAGATGGAGCTCCAGGTAGTGGAACATCTAGGCTTATCGGAGAGAAGCAAAGGAGAAGACAATTGTGATCTAGATCTTAATATCTTCATCAATCAATAGATGGGTTTAAGATGGCATCAATAGTTGCAAATAACACTTTTGGTTTAGGGGGATTTTTTGCAATAATTTCTGAAAGGAATTTGGATTTAGCAGATTTATTAATAATAATAATAATAATAATAGATTTTCCCTGCTCAGCGACACACCTGCTGAGAAACCGACTCTGATAATTGGCGATTCCATAGTCAGAAATGTAAAGCTAGAGACACCAGCGACCATAGTCAGATGTATTCCTCGGGCCAGAGCGGGCAACATCGAGGAAAATGTAAAGCTGCTGGCTAAGGCTAATCGTAAATATGGAAAAATTGTTATTTACGTCGGCAGAAATGACACCCGATTACAACAATCGGAGGTCACTAAAGTTAATGTTGAGTCGGTGTGTAACTTCGCCAAATTAATGTCGGACTCCGTAGTTTTCTCTGGACCGCTCCCCAATCTGACCAGCAATGACATGTTTAGCCGCATGTCGTCGTTCCGTCGCTGGCTGTCTAGGTGGTGTCCAGCGAAAGATGTGGGCTTCATAAACAATTGGGCCACTTTCTGGGGAAAACCCGGTCTGATAGCGAGGGACGGCATCCATCCCATTGAATGGTGCAGCGCTCATCTCTAGAAATTTGGCCGAGTTTAGCCAACCTAAAGTTTGACAATCCAGAGTGGGGACCGGGACACAGAGACTCAGTCTAAAACGCCTCTCTGCAGTTTCCTTAGAGCTGTCACCCCCCTCAAACCACATAGAGATTGTGTCCCTCAAACATGTAAATCAGATAAATCAGTACTTAACAGAAGAGGAGTTATTCCTAAAAACCTAATAAAAATTAAGACCACTCCTCCTATCGAACAGAAAAACAGAACGGTCAGATGTGGATTATTAAATATCAGGTCTCTTTCATCTAAATCTCTGTTAGTAAATGATTTGATAACTGATCACCAAATTGACTTACTCTGTCTTACTGAAACCTGGCTACAGCAGGATGAATATGTCAGTCTGAATGAATCAACCCCCCTCAGTCATAAAAATTGTCATGTTCCTCGAAGCACAGGTCGAGGTGGAGGAGTAGCTGCAATCTTCCACTCTTCCAATCTTCCAAGTCATTTTAGTGGGAGATTTTAACATTCATGTAGATGTTGAAAATAACAGCCTCAGCATTGCATTTAATTCTATATTAGATTCAATTGGTTTCACTCAAAATGTTAATAAACTCACCCACTGTTTCAATTACACCATTGATCTTGTTCTGACCTATGGCATCGAAATTGAACATTTAATAGTTTTTCCCCATAATCCTATTTTGTCAGATCATTCTTTAATAACTTTTGAATTTAAGATGATGGATCATGCAGCATTTGGAAGAAAATTCCACTACAGCAGATGTTTATCTGACAACGCTGTTAATAAATTTAAGAAAATGATTCCATCTTTATTTACATCTATGCCAAGTACGAACACAGTGGAGGGCAGCTGCCTCAATCCCACTCCCTACCAAAATTGATCACTGTGTGAAACGCTTGATTCTGTGGCCCCTCTGAAAAAGAAGTTGGTGAATCAGAGGAGATTAGCCCCATGATATAATTTACATATTCGTATCTTAAAGCAGGCATCACGAAGGCTGGAAAGGAAGTGGAGGAATTTTTTCTAGCCTGGAAAAACAGTCTATTAACATATAAAAAAGCTCTCCATAAAGCCAGAACTCGCAAGAGAGATCATTTTTCTCCTATATTGGCTTCTCTTCATTGGCTCCCTGTAAAATCCAGAATAGAATTTAAAATCCTTCTTTTCACATACAAATCCCTTCATGATCAAGCTCCTTCATACCTTAAAGACCTCATGGTACCATATTATCCCAATAGACTACTTTGGTCTCAGAGTGCAGGTCTCCCTGTGGTTCTCAGAGTTTCCAAAAGCAGAATGGGAGAGCCTTTAGCTATCAAGCTCCTTTCCTGTGGAACCAGCTCCCAGTCTGGGTTCAGGAGGTAGACATACTCTGTACTATTAAGGCTAGACTTAAAACCTTCCTCTTTGACGAAGCATATAGTTAGGGCTGACTTCAGGTAACCCTGAACCATCCCTTAGTTATGGTGCTATAGGCCTAGACTGCCCGAGGACCATTGGTGCACTGAGCTCCCCTACCCTAACCCTCCCCTCCCTTCCCTTCCCGTCTCTTCCTCTCCTCCCCCCCTCACATGTATTTTCCACCATTGAATGTCACTAACCTTGTGCTCTCTCTCTCCCCTAGTTTGTGCTCTCTCCCTCTCTCTCTGTCCTCTCTCTCTGTACCTTCTTCTGGTGTCCCTGGTCCTGTACCTGTATATCGCTGATGTGCAGTTACTGGCCTCACCAACCTGCAGTGTCTATTTGTTGTTTATTGTTGCTGTTCTTTTCTCTCTCCTCTATCCACTCACCCCAACCGGTCAAGGCAGATGGCCGCCCAAACTGAGCCCGGTTCTGCTGGAGGTTTTTTCTTCTGTTAAAGGGAGTTTTTCCTCTCCACTGTCACCAAGTGCTTGCTTATAACGGATTTGTTGGGTTTTTTGTTTTTGTAAAGTGCCTTGAGATGATTTGTATTGTGATTTGGCACTATACAAATAAAATTGAATTGAAATTTAATTGAATTGTCGTTCTCACTCTCATCCAACATAAACACAGATTCGCACACTTTCATCTTGCCTGTTTACACTTTACATCTAGCCTCCTGACAATCTGATTTATTAACACATATAGATCTGTCAATACTTCTTCCTCTGTAAGAATGAACTGTTGAACTGTTCCCTTCTCCAGCTGCATCTTTAGGCTCCTTTGGCCTTCTGCCCACTGCTTGGCTGCTGTCCATCTTAATTGACCAGTGAGGGCTGGCTGGAGCAGTGAGTGTAAAGTGGACAAGTTGGAGGACTTTGTATTTGGCAGAAGTTTTGTGACACAATTTAACATAAAAAATTCAAGCTACAGACACATTGAGTTTTGCATCTACTCTACCTTAAATCCAAATCCTCCATTGTTGAAAGAAGTTAGCATCTTTAAGCCATAGCCTTCTTTTGTGGATTTTGAGCATTTAAATTTAACAGGCTATGTCAGCATTGAGTACATCAAAGCTTACTCTATTTTATCTTTATGCAATTTTTAGGCTGTGTGCCTTTATTCAATCTGTTTTTTGTTTTTGTTTTTTTTTTTGTTATTTTTTGGTCAGAACTCTAACGTCCTAAACTGCCACATGTGTAGATTTAGTTGAAAGTAGAGCTGCATATGTACTAGAATATCAGAACATTTGTGTGACAGTCAAATCATGCAAGTTCCACAAAAAAATCTTTGTGTGCGACTTATAGTCTGGAAACTATGGTAATTATTTTTGTGCAAGAATTCAAAAAGATGAGTCATTTATTCTTTTCATAATGTATATACTGTGTTTTGACTAACTCTGTTGTCTTACAGCACTGACTTCCAGAAGAATAACCCTGTACATAAACTGACTGAAGAGGAACTTCTAGCCTTCACATCAGTAAGTAATTGAATTCTGCATTTCTTATTGCATTTCCATTGCTTTTTATACACTCAGTTTAATACAGTAGTACTGGATGAGTGGGTTGTTTCTGTCTGTAAAAGTTAGACAACAGTACTTGATAAAACAGATTTCAGTTCATTTACAGTTCCATCTTTTGCCTTTAACCCAGCAGCCACATTTACCGTTGTCATTTTTGCTGGTGCTTAAAGTAATGCATTTTTATTTCACAACCCTGCAATAAATCCTCCCTCTTGAAGGTGATAATTTTTAGTTTTTGTTGAAACAGTTTTAGAGAGGCCTTTTATTTAAGCCCTTTTGAAACATGTTATACGTAACATTGTCGACTCCATCCATCTGTTAAAGTGATGGCATGCATCTTCCTCATGACTTCTCACGTGATGTGACGTTTATGGGAATAGGTGTAGAGAGTGCTAGCCTGATGTCTGGAATGCACATTGATTTCATCACTTAACATTATCAGAGAGTGAATTCTGCTACCTGTTTTACAATATTCAACACTGCGTCTATGAAGTTACTGTATCTCTTCTGCAACCCTTTCATTATTTTAACAGCATTCAGTTCACACTTGAAAGCACTCTTACTGTTTATGCTTTAGTGAGACTGCTGTTGTGACTTTTACATTAAGGTGACCAAAATGCCTTTTTAGACATGAGGCTGACATGGTTAAACTATGCAAATAAAACTGAATTGAATTGAATTGAATTAATGAAAGCCTTTGAACAAAGAAAAAACAAAAAAGTTAATTAAAACCTCTCTGTCTTTTGTAAAGGGGGTAGGATCTCTAGGATCTGCAAAGTTGCATTAGTTTTTGCTGCACTGGGTAAACTAAGCATGTGTGTAATTTATTTGTAACATTTTCCTTTATCAGCAATGATAAGTGAGTAGTTGTACAATACCAGGGTGATGGCTTCCATTGATAGTTATTCATCAGCAAGCTGAAGAATACATCCAAGCACAAACCAGTGTGTAGAACTAATGAACTGACTCATCTGAAGAAGTGCAGGAAAGCTGAGCAACTGGAGAAAATCCAAAACCACAAATCCATAGTGACAAGCCCAATTACCAGCTCACTGTTTTTTATGAAAGCAGCTTCCCAACAAACTGAAAACTGCTTGTCAGGTGGTTTTTCACTGCCAGTGAAACATTAGCTATGAGAGACCACGTACCTGCTATCACTGCTCATTGTTTTTCACTGGGGGTAGTTCCCTGTGAAATAAGTGTTCTCTTCAAGCTGCAGCTGTCCTGATAATCAGCTCTCCATTGAGTATTTCTCCACCTAAATAAATCATGATAATAGTATCTGGAGGAGGTGGTGTCTTTAGAGCTGAACTGAACTTTAAATTCCCCTCAGTTTGGATAAATATAAACTATAGGGAAAGAAAGTCATTTGTCTGGAAATTTGTGGAAAGGGTAACTAAGCTCCATCCTTCTGAATGTATATTTCTGGCATTGATTGACTGACAGCAGTGAGCTAGCATTGCAAGGAGACCCTATTGACTGGTCCATAGTGATTTTAAACGACTCCTGACATCTTTCAATTTATGTTAGTTAGTGGATGGACCTAAATAACTTTTTGTACACATCTTGGATCTTAGAATTTCTCATGGCCTCTCTATCTCTCTTACTGCCATCTCAGATCACTTCCCCATTTTTTTGAATTTCCAGTTTCATTACCAACAGCCATCAAGTCTCCTCCTTCACCATGTCATCATCGCATCCTCACCTCCTCAACAGCTGATGAGTTCGCTGCTTCCTCTATGGACTCTAAACTGTTTGCCCTCGACGGACTTGTTTCTCCTGTATTCCCTGATAGCCTTCTTTCTTCCTTGTACTCCATGTGTTCTGGGATCTTAGACTCTATTGCCCCTTATAAGCACAGATCCTCCAAGCCAAGAGCAGATCCATGGATAAATGATGCCGCTCTTGCCCTTAGGCAATGTTGTAGACAGGCAGAGCAGAGATGGAAGAATGGAAAATTATTGTCCGGCCAACAGAAGCTTTTCTATAATGATCGAGTACTTGTCCTCCTCTACTACTTCTCTTTCTTGCAGGGTGCCACAACGCTGTATTCTCAGGCTTGTCCTGTTTTCACTCTATATGTTGCCTCTTGGGTCAGTTATAGCCAGGCACAATCTAGCCTTTCATTGCTACACAGATGATCTGCAAATTTACTTCCCTATGAGCCCAAAAATAACTAAGGCAGTTGGCCAGCTAATTGATGACATTAAACTCTAGTCAGTGTGCAACTTCCTTCACTTAAATGAAGTACGTTATGTTTGGAGAGTCTCTAATTACAGATTCTCGTGCACTGACTTCAAAGCTCAGACCAACTGTCAAAAAAGTTGGAGTGACTTTAGCTAGTAGTTTTAAAATTGATAAACAGATTGACAGTATGGTTAAAGCAAGCTTTTTTCAGTTATGTCTTTTGGCCAAGGTTAAACAGTTTTTGAGCCACTCTGATCTTGAGAAAGCTATTCACGCTTTTATTAGTTCAAAAATAGATTATTGCAATGCACTTTATGTTGGTGTCTCACACTCGTCCCTCAGCTGTCTCCAGCTGGTGCAGAATGCTGCGGCCCATCTTTTAACCAACACACGCAGACGTGAGGACATCACCCCAATTCTGCAGTCGCTGCATTGGCTTCCAGTTTCATTCAGAGTAGATCTTAAATTGTTTGTTTTTATCGCTCTCAATGGCGTTACCCCACCTTATTTAACTGAGATGCTGGCTCATCAGTCAAACAGGGCACTGAGGTCAACAAATTGACTTTCGCTGGAAGTCCTAAGGTCAACGTACAAACAGTGGGGCGACCAGGCTTTCTCTGTTGCTGGGCCCAGACTCTAGAACTAGCTTCCATCTGCGCTCCATCACGACCTGGGCCTTTTCAAATCTAGGCTTAGAACTTATTTATTCAGACTGGTTTTTAAAACCTAGTAATGTTATGGCATTTTTATGTATTTTAGTGTTTATTATTTTACTTATTCTGAATAAGACAAAAAACTTAATGAATAAAAAAAAAGCATTTGCCAAAACTGACCTACCAAAGCTGCCCGTGATTAAGATATCTTAAGTGTTAAGAACTGTGTGACTGCATAGTTACGGACACTCCTGTGAATGCTTTTTTTCCTGCTTGATGCTGAAGTTTTGGCTGGTAGACTGCTTGTCTCTGCATTAAGAATGTTTTTTTGTTTGTTTTTTTAACTACTGATTTAAACATTTAGGCTGTTTCCAGATAATGCTTTTATATACGTTTGTAGATTTTTGTTAAATTGCTGGAAAAATAATATGGTACAGTACTTTACTTCCACTCAATACCCATATATACAGTACATGCATATGTACTTAAATACCTGCAGTGTACTTTTGTGACCTGAAAGGTGGCCTACCCCTAAAATTTATTTGCCTGGAAGGCGTTTGATCCTGACCCAGTATGTACCGAAGTTCCACAGCACTTTGTCTGGCCCTGAGAGTTTGCCTTGGGTGACCCTAGCTCTTGACAGCATAGCTCCCAGGATCATTTGGACATTCAAACTCCTCCACCACAATAAGGTGGTAACTCTTATAGTTCTTAGTAGCTTTAATAAGAGGGTCAGTGTTTATTTGGAACAAGGGGGAGAGAGCGTTAGGTGTGGTTTTCTTCCCCCATGCTGTCTGTGAAGAATCCCTTTTTTCTGGTGAAGGTTCTTAGTGTGTTATTGGGGTACCTGCAGCCGTTGAGGTGCCACACAACACATTGAAAATACTGTACCGTGTGTTTGTGTATGTAGACATACCTCCATCCTTTTTTCCTTTCTCCTTTTCTCATTTGTTGGTCGGATGCTTGCTTGTATTACTTACCATAGCTTTTCCACATTTAAATTTAAAGGGAAAAAATGACAGGTATGTAAGTAAATGGACACACATTAAAAAATGCACATGTTGCAGTGGAACTCACCTCAGAACAACTGTGTTTTGAAAGAAAAATGTTTTCTGTCAGAAAATTATATCTTATTTTAATTCTTATGGCCTGGAGTCTGATCAACAAGCCCAACATGCTAGTGTAAGCATTTTCTTATTAGCTAATGTTGCTGTCCAAGTGAAATGTTGGACATCCGGTATTGGATGTATTTTTTTTCTTCTCACTTTCTCAGACGTTTGACTGCTGTTACCACCTATCCACTCGTCCAGCTGTGAGCTGAGTTAGAACAGTGAGCTGGCAACAGATGCTGTCTTGTGAGTGTGTGGGTTACAAAAGCTACTGCAGGCAACTGCTAGTTCTGTGAGCAGGCATCTTCCCAGCCTACATGTAGATCCAGGAATCTGCAGGCTGGTTAGATGGTTGTCACATGTCTGGCTATATTCATCAATACCGACTTTGCTGTCTTCCTCAAGGACCAGATGACGGTAGTGCTGACATGCTTTTAGTTAAACACACAATGACATGTTTTTGGTTTTTTTTAGTTTTGTTTGAAGGGTTTTTGAAGGCTTCTCACCCCATATGGCAGAAGGCATGTTAAATTCACCTTCAGAAGGCATTATTTATACTTGTACATATGTACAAAAATGAATAAGATTTTGTCACTTAAGGGAAAACCCAATGGCCCAAAAGTTATACATTCTATCCATATCTTGTTATAGAGAAGGGGTTAAGAGTGTTTGAATAAAGGAAGTTACAGTGGGTACGGAAAGTATTCAGACCCCTTTAAATTTTTCACTCTTTGTATCATTGCAGCCATTTGCCAAAATCAAAAAAGTTCATTTTATTTCTCATTAATGTACACTCAGCACCCCATCTTGACAGAAAAAACAGAAATGTAGAAATTTTTGCAAATTTATTAAAAAAGAAAAACTGAAATATCACATGGTCATAAGTATTCAGACCCTGTGCTCAGTATTGAGTAGAAGCACCCTTTTGAGCTAGTACAGCAATAAGTCTTCTTGGGAATGATGCAACAAGTTTTTCACACCTGGATTTGGGGATCCTCTGCCATTCTTCCTTGCAGATCCTCTCCAGTTCTGTCAGGTTGGATGATGAACGTTGATGGACAGCCTTTTTCAGGGCTCTCCAGAGATGGTCAATTGGGTTTAGGTCAGGGATCTGGCTGGGCCAGTCAAGAACGGTCACAGAGTTGTTCCAAAGCCACTCCTTTATTTTAGCTGTGTATCATGGTCCTGTTGAAAGGTGAACCTTCGGCCCAGTCTGAGGTCCTGAGCACTCTGGAAGAGGTTTTCTTCGAGGATATCTCTGTACTTGGCTGCATTCATCTTTTCTTCAGTTGCAACCAGTCGTACTGTCCCTGCAGCTGAAAAACACCCCCACAACATGATGCTCCCACCACCATGTTTCACTGTAGGGATTGTATTGGGCAGGTGATGAGCAGTGCCTGGTTTTCTCCACCCATACCGCTTAGAATTAACGCCAAAAAGTTCAATCTTGGTCTCTTCAGACCAGAGAATCTTATTTCTCATAGTCTGGGAGTCCTTCATGTGTTTTTTGGCAAACTATGCAGGCTTTCATGTGTCTTGCACTGAGGAGAGGCTTCCGTAGGGCCACTCTGCCATAAAGCCCCGACTGGTGGATGGCTGCAGTGATAGTTGACTTTGTGGAACTTTCTCCCATCTCCCTACTGCATCTCTGGGGCTGAGCCACAGTGATCTTTGGGTTCTTCTTTACCTCACCAAGGCTCTTCTCCCACTATTGCTCAGTTTGGCTGGACGGGCAGGTCTAGGAAGTGTTCTGGTCGTCCCAAACTTTTTCCATTTGAGGATTATGGAGGCCACTGTGCTCTTAGGAACCTTGAGTGCTGCAGAAATTCTTTTGTAACCTTGGCCAAATCTGTGCCTTGCCACAATTCTGTCTCTGAGGGCTTGGGCAGGTCTACTTGTGGTTCCCAGAGTTTCCAAAAGCAGAATGGGAGGCAGAGCCTTTAGCTATCAAGCTCCTTTCCTGTGGAACCAGCTCCCAGTCTAAGTTCAGGAGACAGACACTCTCTATACTTTAAAGGCTAGACTTAAAACCTTCCTCTTTGACAAAGCTTATAGTTAGGGCTGACTTCAGGTAACCCTGAACCATCCCTTAGTTGTGGTGCTATAGGCCTAGACTGCCCGAGGACCATTGGTGCACTGAGCTCCCCTACCCTAACCCCCCCCCACATGTATATTCCACCATTGAATGCCACTAACCTTGTGCTCTCTCTCTCCCCTAGTTTGTGCTCTCTCCCTTTGAATTGTAATCATACTTGTAGAATTATAGGTTTGGACGAGGTCTTTGGCCTGATTTTGCCAGAGCAATTCATTACTGCAATTGGACAAACTGTGGACCCAAAGTCTGGTTTTTTTAGACATCCTAAATAACTTCATATGCACTAAAAATTTTTCTTTTTCTGCTCCCTCCCCCATGTTTTTCTGCAGTGTTTACTGTCACAGCCCAAATTCTGGGCTGTAGAAGTTGCAGCACTTTGCCTCAGGGCTAAACTGGAAAAAGGAAGCTCCCGGTGTGTAGAGAGAGCTATGATGCAGACCCAGGTAATGACTGACATAGATGGTTGTATTATTTGTATTATTCTATCTCCATGTGCATAACAATCATAGATGTCATATATTCTTAAAAACTGAACATAAAAGGATGTCCACTAATGACTAAAAAGTGTATTTAGCTTCCAGAGCCAAGACCAATTTCAGAAAGTAATTTTGTACATTTACTCAAGTAATGTACTTAAGTAGCTATATATAAAAATTTAAAGTGATGTATACATATTATTTTCATTCTAATGCGTTTTCACTTGAGTGAAATTTAACTCTTTTTTTTTTTTTTTTTCTAAATTCAACATCATGGTATTGCTACTTTAATTTAAGCAACAAATGCTGAATACTTTTTCCTTAACTGCTAAACCAGTCTGAGTTTAATAAAATCTGTCTGTGTTTCTAATAGATGACTATTCTCAGACTCTTCAAATTAATGCATAAAGACAGCATTTATTTTTAAACTGTACTCAGTATTCCACATTTGAATAGTCTTAGGCCTAGGGTGGCTGAAACACTACTATTCCATTGTCTTTCACATTTTTCATAGATGTCAGGACTTCTAAGGCTCTGCACTTACACTTACTTTTGAATTACCACATTTAGGACAGTATTTTTATTTGATAACATTGGTACCTCCATTTTCTTAAAACAGTAAACCTACAGTATGCATATGGCAAAAATAGACAGTGTTGAAGAATTAATAGCTGAAGTCCTCACTGACTAAAGGTACTCAGCTGTCGGACCAGTAGGTTGTGGTGAGGATGTGCAGTGCTCTCCATACTTTTCAACAGCTTGTGCAGCATACTCCTCTCTACAACCAGCCCCAGCGGCTCCAGAGAAGTCCCCAGCACGTAGCCAGCCTTCCTGATCAGTTTGTTCAAGTTGCTCACTGTAAAGAACATTGCACAGGCCACAGCAGATTGGTAAATGGTCTGCAACATCTTACTACACACATTAAAGGATCTGAGCTTCCTCAGCAAGTACAGTCTGCTCTGTCCCTTCCTGTAGACAGCCACTGTGTTACACTTCCAGTCAAGCCTGTTGTCATAGTACCTATTGCTCTCCACCTTATCTCCCAGAATGGAAATGGACTTTGGGCCATCTTTAGTCTTGGCCACATTCATAAGTAGGTAGTTGTTCCCACAGCCCTGCATAAAGCAGTCCACCAAGCCTGTGTACTCCACCTACTCTCCACCCTTGACAGAGCCCGGAACATGATTCTTACCATTCTATCTGCTATGTCCCATTAAGAGAGAGCTTATTGAAGAAGGTTGGTGATGGCATTGTTGGCTCCAGCCTGGGGGCTGTAGGCAAACTGCAGCAAGGCTTGGGAGATCATCTGGGGTCTGAGTCTCTCCAGGACTTTTATTATATGTCTCATGTGAGGCTGACTGGTCTATAGTCATTGAGGACAGATGCAGAGGACTTCTTGGCCACTGGTAGAAGGCAGGGTATCTTCCACAGCACTGGAACATTTTCCTGATGTAGGTTGATGTTAAACAGGTAAGGTAGAATCCCACGCAGCTGTTAGCACAGGCCATCAGGATTCAGGATCTGCAGCCATGTTCCGGTCCAGTCTCTCCAGCTGCCTTTCAGCTGACTGCTAGAAACAGAGAGGACTGGGGGTGTAGAGGAAGCCTCTATGTTGCTGGGTGTGGTGGAACAACTGGGGGGAGGTGATGGTGCTGTTTTGGAGGCCATGGTGGTGGTTTGGGGGTGTGGATAAGAACAGCTATGGTCCATTTTTGGCCCTAGCATTGCAAAGCTTTGATTTATCTTTGATGTCCTACATATCCCCAATTGGCAGGATCATCCCTGGTTTTGGTGTTCACTTTCATTGTTGCACCAACGGCATAGTTATTTATTCCAGTTAAGATAGACACTTCTTTCACCTACACTTAAACTGCACTTGAAAACTGTTTGTTTGCAGTACCTTTATGGATGTTATGGAACAACCAAAATTTCAAAAAAAACACATTTCTGAAGATTTGCCCTCGTCACTTAAATTCTCATTGCAACCAAATTTCTTTCTGTAATCACCAGATTACACGAACTACAGCTGTAAAGAACCTTTGTAATCCTTCTGATCAATCTCCTTGCATTCACATTGCCAATTTTAAATCATTCAGAAGTAAACCTGATATTCTTTTTCTTTTTTTTTGATAGCCAGTGACACCCCCAGAATTAGCTAGTAATTGTTGTGGCAAAAACCATTGGATGAGCAATAAAGAGAGTGCAGACAGATTGTCTTTTCCCAGAATATATTTCTTGCAAGAAAGGAGCAAACCAGAATAGAACACAATCGATCAGTCTTCCCCAGTTGTTCCCCTGTTGCTCAGCTCCTATTAGGCTGAGGCCACTACTTATACAGACATGCAAAGTAAATGCAAATAATCATTCACATAATCAGATAAATAAGTCTGTACTTGCCTATTGTCCCTAAGTGATTTCCTAATAAGGCTACAGTATCTCACAGAAGTGAGTACACCCCTCACATTTTTGTAAATAGTTTATTATATCTTTTCATGTGACATTTTCACTTAGAGGTGTACTCACTTTTGTTGCCAGCGGTTTAGACATTAATGGCTGTGTGTCGAGTTATTTTGAGGGGACAGCAAATTTACACTGTTATACAAGCTGTACACTCACTGCTTTACATTATAGCAAAATGTCATTTATTCAGTGTTGTCACATGAAAAGATATGATAAACTATTTACAAAAATGTGAGGGGTGTACTCACTTCTGTGAGATACTGTATATTCTAAAACTCTATATTCTCATTCGACAGTTAACCTTGAAGCAGTAATTGGTTTCTTTTGCAGGCTATAGTAGACCATTTTGAAGACAAGAACTGTGCTGTCACAGAGCGGCTCAAAATCTTCTACTGCTGCCAAGTCCCACCAAGATGGGTTGTTCAGGTAACATCTTTTTTTATTTCAAAATTCTGTTACATATTTGTGTTCATTATGGTAAACCAAGAGACAATGCGCAGAATGGCCAAGAATTGATTAACTCTTCCCTGAATTTATTACCTGTTTTGTCTCGTGTGGAAAAAATAACCCTCTAAAGCCTTCAGATACAACGTATGTGACGGTTGTGCTTTTACTGTATTGATAAACTGCTTTTTGCTTTATGCACAATGCATCAGTATGTGGGGAAATCTAAAGCTTGACAGACCTGCTGTAATTAGATAATGGTTTCTAAACTTTGATTGGATAGTCTCTGTTGGGTTATTTCCACTCTCACTATGACTCGCACTGTTTTTAGGACAACTCTACAGGTGCTTTTAACACAGAAGATGCCAATACAGCCCAGGACAGTGATAAGGATAAAATGGAAAGAGTAGTAGTAGAATATGCAGTCACAGAAAATTTTTGATTTGTCCAGAATATTGAAGGAGGAGTAGTGTATGAGAGGGAGAGATCAGTTGGAGAGGAGACATCACACAGGCAGCATATAATATAATATAATAACTGATAACAGCAATAAAGCTGGAATTGAGGAGCCGTTATTGAAGCCTGGGGACTTTAAAGTGGGTTGACGCAGAGGATTGCAGCAGAAGCTGTGATGCATTTTCTCCACACAGTAGAACCATGGTCTGTATTAACAAAGCACTGACGGGCTTTTTATGACTAGGGCTGGGATGTGGTCTTTCTGTGTGTATGTTGTACATTGTTCTCATGAGAAACTATTTCATTTTTACGCCTTTGGAGTGAGGACATTTTCATTCTTTACATACTGTTGGTTTTGCATGTCAGACCAATAACACAATACACAGTGTATTTTACATTACTGCTGACCATTTTCTAAAGCATGCTGTAAATTATACAGTTGCTGTCCTACTTCTCACGCAGCCTGTGGTTTTCAGTCATTTCAAAGTGCTTTCAAAAACAGCTTTCAAATATGCAATAGCTGGCCATCTAAATAAACACCTTTGTTGTTATTTTCAGCCTTTCTAGTTCCAAGGACAATAATGTTTGTTGACTGGTCCAGGCTGAAATATCTAAAAAAATATATATATATTGAAATGGATTCCTACAAAGTTTTCTTGAGGGGTTTGTGGTCCAGAGGATGAAATTTAGTGATTTTGATGATGCCCTGAATTTTGTCTCACACTATCAGGTCAGTCTTTGAATGTATCCCAGTGTTTACATGTACTTCCGTAATCAGCTTATAGTCTTGCTTTATACACTAAGCTGATTTCATAACTGTTATGCCGATGATATGTATTGTTTTCTTTTGTCCATAATTTATGCACTCAGTGTGACACTACCAACTACTATGTATACATAAATGAATGCACCCAGTAGTGTTGTGTCTCTCCCTCTGCAGAAACAGCTGGCCAGTCTACTAACAGACCTTGGCTGCATCAGTTCAGCGCTGCTCATTTATGAAAAGCTGGAGCTCTGGGAGGATGTAGTTATCTGCCATGAGAGACTGGGCCAACATGGCAAGGTATATCACACACATACACACATGAATGTTGGTCTTTCTGTATTTATGAAGACACTCACTGCAATCCCTAGCCCTTACACTAAACCTCAACCTAAACCTAATTCTCTCCTTACACCTTAACCCAAGTCTTAACTCTCAAACATCATTAAGGTTGGTGAGAACCAGAGAAAAAGTCTTTGTGAAGCCGACGCTTTTTGTGGCATCTTCTCCCAATAACGCCGAAACAAACTTAAATTACTCCGTCAGTTTTGATTGTACAGATAACAGCAATATGTAATTCGAATCTGTAAAGGGTCTAGTTTTAGTTGTATACCCTCATAATAATAACAAAATGCTGTCCTTTTGTTAAATAAAGAAAGCAGACAGTGTTCGCTCTCTGTCATCTCTGTCTCTGTCATGACGCGTAAATAAAACAACCAGAACCTCAGCGAATACTTCTCTTATAATAATTAGAAATATATGGCTAGAAAGCTTGAAGTGTCTTCTTTTAAATGAAACAATTCAAGTTGAAAACAAATCATTCCTTTTTGTTTAATCCGTATGAACATAAGGAGCGGTGCTTTTTCTCCTGTCTCACCTCATAATGTGATCCCGGCTTGCACTGAGTGCACTGTTCATATGGAAATAGTCTGAGGTGAGCCACATAATTATGTACACGCCTCCAAGAAATGACATAAACCGTTAAACTGCATCATAGAATTTACTCACTTTTTCTGTGCATTTGGATGATGGCACGCTACGCGGGTGAAGAAGCGTATGTTCCAGACAGAGACGAGGAGTTTGCTTTGTCCTCAGAGGAAAAACACTACTCAAATGACGAACATTTGGATCTGCATTGGATTGTATTATATTGCACTAATTCGCTCTCAGCCACATTGACTGAAAAGCTCATTGTGCGGGTCTTTGTCTTCTCAAGCAAACACTTTAGACTACAAGATGCATTTCTTAAAAGTCTTGTGAACCAATGTTCTGTATGTGTTTCATGGTCTTATTTCAGTGACTAAAAATTTTTAGTTTTTCACTAACCACGCATAAATGCTGTTTTCTCAAAAACACAATCATGTATAAACATGCTGCTCACATTTTACTGTAGCCCAGTTTGTGCTGATTACAGTGTTATCCAACTTTAGCCATTAATATGTTTAAAAGCAACTGAAAAAAGCACAAATGTCAAGGCATGTCAAAACTTGTCCAGGACCCCAAAACCCCCTTAGACCCCAGAGGGTTAACCACATTTATGGAAAGCTAATTTAAAAATCATCACATCATACTGCGATCTAAGGAAATTCAAGAACAGATGAGGAAGTCAAGGCAAGTTTATTTGTATATCACAATTCATAAACAGAGTAATTCAAGGTGCTTTACAGAAATAAGTTAAAGTTAAAAGTACATATGAAAAAATTTAAATAAAACAATAAAATATAGATTTTAAATAGAATAAAAGATTTGCTTACAAATTAAATTAGAAAAGAATCAGTGCAGATAAAACACTTTCAGTTATCATATACAGAACTAAAAAGAAAGGTTTTTAGCTTAGACCAGTTTCAATGAAGTACCTCCTGTCTTCAAACCAAATAAGGGCAGTACCAGACATGCATATCCAGTCCTCTGACCTTTGAAACAGGATCACATGGTCCACTGTGTCAAATGCAGCACTCAGATCGTTAGTAAGTAAGTAGTAAATCTTACAGTAGTAAGACAGAGACTCTGCCAGCATCAATGTTGAATGTCATTTGTCACCTTGATAAGTGCAGTTTCAGTGCTGTGATGGGGCCTAAAACCCGGCTGAAAATCATCAAAGCAGCTGTTTAGTAGGAGAAAGTCTCGCCAAAAAGTTCAATCTTGGTCTCATCAGACCAGAGAATCTTATTTCTCATAGTCTGGGAGGCCTTCATGTGTTTTTTGGCAAACTCTATGCGGGCTTTCATGTGTCTTGCACTGAGGAGAGGCTTCCGTCGGGCCACTCTGCCATAAAGCCCCGACTGGTGGATGGCTGCAGTGATAGTTGACTTTGTGGAACTTTCTGCCATCTCCCTACTGCATCTCTGGAGCTCAGCCACAGTGATCTTTGGGTTCTTCTTTACCTCTCTCACCAAGGCTCTTCTCCCACTATTGCTCAGTTTGGCTGGACGGGCAGGTCTAGGAAGAGTTCTGGTCGTCCAGAACTTTTTCTATTTGAGGATTATGGAGGCCACTGTGCTCTTAGGAACCTTGAGTGCTGCAGAAATTCTTTTGTAACCTTGACCAGATCTGTGCCTTGCCACAATTCTGTCTCTGAGCTCCTTGGGCAGTTCCTTCGACCTCATGATTCTCATTTGCTCTGACATGCACTGTGAGCTGTAAGGTCTTATATAGACAGGTGTGTGCCTTTCCTAATCAAGTCCAATCAGTTTAATTAAACACAGCTGGACTCCAATGAAGGAGCAGAACCATCTCAAGGAGGATCAGAAGAAATGGACAGCATGTGAGTTAAATATGAGTGTCACTGCAAAGGGTCTGAATACTTATGACCATGAGATATACTCAGTATTGAGTAGAAGCACCCTTTTGAGCTAGTACAGCCATGAGTCTTCTTGGGAATGATGCAACAAGTTTTTCACACCCGGATTTGGGGATCCTCTGCCATTCTTCCTTGCAGATCCTCTCCAGTTCTGTCAGGTTGGATGATGAACGTTGATGGACAGCCTTTTTCAGGGCTCTCCAGAGATGGTCAATTGGGTTTAGGTCAGGGCTCTGGCTGGGCCAGTCAAGAACGGTCACAGAGTTATTCCGAAGCCACTCCTTTGTTATTTTAGCTGTGTGCTTAGGGTCATTGTCCTGTTGAAAAGTGAACCTTCGGCCCAGTCTGAGGTCCTGAGCACTCTGGAAGAGGTTTTCTTCCAGGATATCTCTGTACTTGGCCGCATTCATCTTTCCTTCAATTGCAACCAGTCGTACTGTCCCTGCTGCTGAAAAACACCCCCACAACATGATGCTCCCACCACCATGTTTCACTGTAGGGATTGTATTGGGCAGGTGACGAGCAGTGCCTGGTTTTCTCCACACATGCCGCTTAGAATTAACACCAAAAAGTTCAATCTTGGTCTCATCAGACCAGAGAATCTTATTTCTCATGGTCTGGGAGTCCTTCCTGTGTTTTTTGGCAAACTCTATGCAGGCTTTTATGTGTCTTGCACTGAGGAGAGGCTTCCGTCGGGCCACTCTGCCATAAAGCCCCGACTGGTGGATGGCTGCAGTGATAGTTGACTTTGTGGAACTTTCTGCCATCTCCCTACCGCTACTGGAGCTCAGCCACAGTGATCTTTGGGTTCTTCTTTACCTCTCTCACCAAGGCTCTTCTCCCAGGATTGCTCAGTTTGGCTGGACGGCCAGGTCTAGGAAGAGTTCTGGTCGTCCCAAACTTTTCCCATTTGAGGATTATGGAGGCCACTGTGCTCTTAGGAACTTTGAGTGCTGCAGAAATTCTTTTGTAACCTTGGCCAAATCTGTGCCTTGCCACAATTCTGTGTCTGAGCTCCTTGGGCAGTTCCTTCGACCTCATGATTCTCATTTGCTCTGACAAGCACTGTGAGCTGTAAGGTCTTATATAGACAGGTGTGTGCCTTTCCTAATATAGTCCAATCAGTTTAATTAAACACAGCTGGACTCCAATGAAGGAGCAGAACCATCTCAAGGAGGATCAGAAGAAATGGACAGCATGTGAGTTAAATATGAGTGTCACTGCAAAGGGTCTGAATACTTATGACCATGTGATATTTCAGTTTTTCTTTTTTAATAAATTTGCAAAAATTTCTACATTTCTGTTTTTTTTTCTGTCAAGATGGGGTGCTGAGTGTACATTAATGAGAAATAAAATGAACTTTTTTGATTTTGGCAAATGGCTGCAATGACACAATGAGTGAAAAATTTAAAGGGGTCTGAATACTTTCCGTACCCACTGTATATACAGTATATAGGAATGAATAGAAACGTTCACATTAAAACAGCAGAAATAGGTAAAAAAAAAAAAAAAGGCACCATCCATAGCCCTCCCTACAGTCTGCTTCAGCAACCTCTCACCATAGTGTGCACACAGAAAATCAAAAGAGCTCAGTGTAGACATGAAGGTGAGCAGTTCATGCAGGACACTATGAGCTACTTCTACTTGATTATGGTTAGGTGAGGATAAGTGTAATGGTTAGGCATTACACTTATCCTCACCTAACCATAATCCTTAAAAATAAATACATGTATACATTAGCAAAGTCAAGTCACACATGGCACAGATTGAGTACTGGTAAATAAATTTGCAACAGGAGCAACAAACTGCATAGATTATACTTTTCTGGGGACGAGTGCATTTGTTAAAGTTTTTCTTTTCCTTTTGGCTGCTCCCTTCAGGGGTCGCCACAGTAAATCATCCGCCTCCATTCAACCCTATCCTCTGTATTCTCCTCACCCACACCAACTATACTCATGTCCTCCTTCATTACATCCAAGAACCTCCTCTTTGGTCTTCCTCTAAGCCTCCTTCCTGGCAGCTCTAACCTCAGCATCCTTTATAATAATAATAATAAAATCCATTTATAGAGCACTTTTCTAAACATATGTTACAAAGTGCTTTACAATAACAGACATAAAAAAAAACAATAAAATCCTAAATACTAAGGAGGATAAGACGTCGTCCCCATTTAAAGGAGATGAGGGGAAAGGCTTGTCGGTAAAGGTGAGATTTAAGGAGAGCTTTAAAAGATGGTACTGCGTCAGCTGAACTTATTTCTTCAGGTAAGTCATTCCAGAGTTTGGGAGCTCTAACTGCAAAGGCTTTATCACCTCTGGTTTTCATTCTAGCATTGGGGATACATCGAAGAGCTCTGTCAGAGGATCTCAGGCTACGAGCAGGCTTATACGGCTGTAGCAGCTGGGATATATAACTTGGAGAAAGGCTGTGCAGTGCTTTAAAAGTCATTAATAAAAAAATCAATCCTAAAACGTACTGGGAGCCAGTGCAAGGAAGCTAAAACAGGAGTGACATGGTCAATTCTACTTTTTCCAGTCAAGAGTCTTGCAGCTGAGTTCTGGACAACCTGGAGCCGGTTAATCGATTTATGGCACAGGCAGGTGAATCGACTGTTGCAATAGTCAAGGCGTGAAGAAATAAAAGCATGGACAGTCTTCGTGACATGGCGCACAAAGTTTAGTTTAGTATCAAACCAAACACCAAGACTTTTTGCAGCGGTTGTTGAGTTATGTAAAAGAGGGTCTGTACAGGGCAGAATATGTTTGGTTATATGTTGTGGACCAATAACAACTATTTTTGCTTGATTAAAATTCAGCTGCAAGTAGTTTTGAGCCATCAAACTTTTTATCTCAGTGAGACATTCATGTAAAGGGTTCAACCTTCCATGGTCTAAAGTATTGTCTAAACGGACAATACAGTTGAGTGTCATCGGCATAACAATGGTAGGAAGGAATGTCCGAGAGGGAACACATAAAAGGAGAATAGGATTGGTCCCAGCACTGAACCTTGTGGGACTCCATACTTTACTGGAGAGAAAGAAGACTTGTAATTTTTAACGGAGACACAAAACGATCTATTGGACAGGTAAGAAGAGAACCAGTCCAGTGTAGAACCTGTTATTCCCACCCAGTGCTTCAGTCACTCCAACAAAATGTGGTGATTGACTGTATCAAAAGCAGCACTGAGGTTCAGAAGGACAAGAACAGAGCACAGACCAGCATTGGACGCCAGCAGAATGTCATTAGTCACCTTTAAAAGAGCTGTGCTGTGATGTTTGCGAAAGCCAGATAGAAATTCATGAAAAATGTTACAGCTATCTGTGGCTTGGTGTAGGAGAAAAGACACATATTTTTCTAAAACCTTCGATATCAAGGGCAATTTGGAAATTGGTCTGTAATTTTCAAGGCAAGACGGGTCAAGGCCCAGTTTTTTCAAGTGCAGTTGCACGCATGCCATTTTAAAATAATCCGAGACAGACCTGGTTGCCAGAGAAGAATATAAAAGGTTAAGAAGAAAAGCAGCAAGCAAATCAATAATAGAAATTAAAAGCCTAGTTGGGATAATGTCCACTGGGCTAGAAGAGGGTTTCATATCTGACATGATTTGTAGTAACTCTGATAAGGATATGGGAGAAACTTTGATTGGTGAGGAGTTGTGGGTAATAGAAGCTCTAATAGATTCAATTTTATCATTAAAATAAATAAAAAATTTGCACTGATTCTTTTCTAAAACACTCCGCTTCACTTTCGGCCAGGATGCTGGGAGGGGTTGGGTTAACCAATTGATCAACAGTCTGAAATAGAAACCTCGGGTTGTGGCGGTGAGTAGCGATCAGATCTGAGAAATATTTAGCTCTAGCATTCTTTACCATAGTATTGTAGTGGAGTAATGAGTTTTTCATGTCTTCGTAATGCACCTGAAGCCCGGTTTTCTTCCATCTACGCTCTGCCTTCCTACACTCAGCTTTAATTCTACGAATACTATTGTCTAACCAAGGCTGCCCGCTGGTAGCCTTACGAGACATTTTGGCAGTCTTTAGAGGAGCAGCTGCATCTAGAGCAGAGGCACAAATATTATTGGAACAGCTGACGATATCATTTACATGTGACGCGCAGGACTCATCTTGCATTAACATAGTGAAGGTTCTCGTGAATTTAACTGCTGATTGGTCGTTAAATAGACGCAGTTTGATGGTGGATTTTTTGGGGTACAATGGTTGGGTGAAGACAGATACAAGTTAAAACGCATTTATGGTCAGAAACGGAATCCTTCAACTCAATGGAGTTTAGAGTCAATCCTAAAGTGAATATTAAGTCAAGTGTGTGACCCAGGATATGGGTGGGGCCTTTTATGTTTTGAACCAGATTGAAGGATTCAGTTAGACTGATAAACTCGTTTGCTAAAGTGTTTGTAACATTACCTGTATAAAAGTTAAAGTCTCCAGCAACAATTACTTCATCATATCTATCACCAATGTCAGCAACGTAGTCAGAGAACTCTGAGAAAACATTACTGTTTACTTTCGGTGGGCGGTAGATAACAGTACAGCACACAGGAACAGAGCAGTGGATGAGAAACGAAAGAGCTTCAAAGCTATTTATCTGCTTTAGTGTGAGAAGGGAGCATTTGAAGTGATTTTTAAAGACCGCAGCAACATCAGCGCCCCGGCCACTTAATTTGGGGGAGTTAAAATAAATAAAGCCAGGAAGACAGAGCTCTTGCAACTGGGTACACTCGCTTATTCTCAGCCAAGTTTCGTTTAGGAAAAAGATGTCTAGGTTCTGGAAAAGAATAAGGTCATTTAAAAGAGAAGCCTTATTGGAAAGTGATCTGACGTTTAAGAGACCAAATCTTGTACTAGAGGTATTAATATTGGGGCTGGTCTGAGGAGGCTTTTCCAGTGTTGGCAGGGCAAAATTAAAATAGTTTCTTGGAGCCGCTGTGTAACCTGTTTGCTGTCTGTTCGTGATTATAACAGGGATTTTATTAACACTGATTGGAGCATAGAGGGTGCTGGTGGGACACCCCACAGATGAAGCGTAATGGCAACTAGTCGAAGAAGGATTATCCAAAGCTAATTTATGGTGGATGGGACAAGGAACTCAAGAGCGGGGGGATCACAAGACTGGGACACATGTTAAAGCGAGCGACTCTCTGAGATAAAGGTGTGGGGGAAGAATCACTGGGTGTTATGTGGAGGGATAGTCAATCTAGGGGAATACACTGGACAGCATGCTGCATATTAGCAGCAAGCATGCGGCTGCCCAGGCAATTAGGGTGCAAACCATCATGTCTAAAGAGTGTGGGAGTGTGGGTCGATCCCAGAAAATATTAAAATTGTCAATAAAACCAAGATGATGCGACTTGCAGGCAGATAGGAGTCAAGTATGAAGGCTGAGGATTCTACTGAAGCGCCCAATTCTACCAATTCCTCTACCTAATCGGGCCAGAGATAAATACAGACGTGCCGCAGGATCTTAGAAAACTAAAAAGGGCATTCAAATCTTTCTTAGACAGTTCAGAGTGCTGAAGAGTCGTGTCACAAGATCCCACAAGAACAATAACCTTGACGATGGAAGGAGGAGAGGATTCTAACAGCCCCGGAAGTTTAACCAGGATGGCCGGAACCGTCGCACCAGGGAAAGAGTGAGTGACCACATTAAAGAACTGGACCTGTTTGATTATGGAGTCTCAAACAATTAAAGACGTTGTAGAAGTCCGCAGGCAGCGCACCAGCCGAGTGCCAACGACGTTCAGTGGCGAACAGTCCATGTAGACAGCGGGCTGGTTGGAGACCATGATCTGATGGAGCTGAGACCGGAGGTGCATCCGCTGGGTGAATCAATCTGTCAGAGGGCAGGGCCGCATAGTGGTTGGAAAGGCTTAACCCGGGACAAGAAGGCTCTCAGCTCCTCTTCCTCCCATGGCTCATAACTTCCGCCCAGGAAGAATGATGCAGAGAAATGGTGGTTAGGCGTTGAGCAGAGGAATGGTCGTGAGGTTGTCAGAGCCGTGTCTTGGAGAGCTGTGGTAAGGGAGGCAATCCGTTTGGACTGCTTCGAGGCCATGTCGAGGACGCTGGTCAACAAGGAGTCCTTCTGTCAAAGATCATCGGACAGACGTCGGATGTCTTCCTTCAAGTCATCAATCTTCTTGTAGGCTTTCTGAAGTAGCAGATTGTCATTTTTGGGGCATGTCATTGTCACGGGTTTCCCTTTTTAACTTTTCTTCAATATGAGTCGCTCACCAATGTTAGCTAGCATTAGCTAACGCTAGCTAACAGGGCCTGCTAATTGCTAATTCTGGACTCTGAACTTCATTCAGTAAGACACTTTTGATTTTATCAAATCCTTGTCTGCTGGTTTATAAAATCCTTGTGAAACAGAAAAACAGCAGACTGACTTTCAGAAGCTGACGGCTGTTAGGGAAATCTTTCCTCAAATTCAAATTCAAATTTTCATTTGTCACATACACAGTCATACACAGTATGATATGCAGTGAAATGCTTGCATATGCAGTGAAATGCTTGCTGGAAACAATCCCCTCAGGTGCAATGTATTCACTGTCCTTCCTCTGAACATGTTCAAACCATCTCAATCTGGCTTTCCTGGCTTTTTCTCCAAAACAACTAACATGAGCTGTCCCTCTGATGTACTCATTCCTGATCCTATCCATCCTCGTCACTCCCAGAGAGAACCTCGACATCTTCAGCTCTCCTACCTCCAGCTCTGCCTCCTGTCTTTTTCTCAGTGCCACTGTCTCTAAACCATACAACATTGCTGGTCTCACCACTGTCTTGTACACCTTTCCTTTCATTCTTGCTGACACTCTTGTCACACATCACACCTGACACTTTCCTCCACCTGTTCCAACCTGCTTGCAGACGTCTCTTAATTTATTTTCCACACTCTCCATTGCTCTGGACTGTTGACCCTAGGTACTTAAAATCCTCCACCTTCTTCACCTCTACTCCATGTAACCTCACCGTTCTATTTAAGTCCCTCTCATTTACACACATGTACATGTACTCTGTTCTACTGCCGCTAACCTTAACCCTCTGGGGTCTGAGGGGGTTTTTGGGGCCTGGACAAATTTTGACATGTCCTGACATTTGTGCTTTTTTCAGTGTTTTTTAAACATATTAATGTCTAAAGTCTAATAAGCACAAAATTGGCTACAATAATATGTGAGCTTCAAGTTTATACATTATTGTGTTTTTGAGAAAAAAGTGTTTATGCATGGCTAGTGAAAAACTACAATTTTTTACTCACTGAAATAAGACCATAAAACACAAACAGAACATTGGTTCACAAGACTTTGGAGACCAGCATGTTGTAGGCTAAAGTGTTTACTTCAGAGTGCTGTGAATGTCATCTTGTTCACACATTCACAGTAAACAATACACTGATTTAAATTTTCTAAGACACTTTTTGTCCAGAAAGGCCATATGCAAGAGGGTGTGTCTGAGGATGAATAGTCATGTGATTTACCTGAGAACACAAAAGACGCACTGAACGTCCAGACAAAGGCGCGCATAATGAGCCTTTCAGTCAATGTAGATGGGACGGATTAGTGCTGTACAATACAACACAATGAGGAGCAAACGATCCTCATTTGAGTTAAAATCAGTGTTTTTACTCTGAGGACAAGCTAAACTATTTGTCTCTGTGAGGAATGTAAGGAGCGCCGCTTCACGTGCGTAACGCGCCATCATCCAAACGCGTCGAAAAAGTGAGTAAATTCTATGATGAAGTTTGATATTTTGTGTCATTTCTCGGGGGCGTGCACATATTTACCTGGTTCACCTGAGATTATTTACATGTGAACAGTGGACAGTGTACAAGGCGGGACCGCATTACCTGTAATGAGGTGAGACAGGAAAAAACGGACTTCTCCTTACGTTCATACGGATTAAATAAAAAGTGATAATTTGTTTTTGACTTGAATTGTTTCACTCAAAAGAAAACATTTCAAGCTTTCTAGCCATATAATTCTTATTTTTATGAGCCAAGTATTCGTTGAGATTCTGGTTGTTTTATTTACGCGTCTGTGAAGAGAAATGGCAGAGACAGAAAAGCCCGAGAGCGCACCCTGTCGGCTTTCTTTATTTAAAAAAAGCACAACGTTTTGTTGTTATTATGATGGTATACCACTAAAACTAGACCCTTTACAGATTTGAATGATATACTTCTTTTATCTGTACGATCAGAATTGACGGAGTAATTTCAGTTTGTTTCGGCCTTATCAGAAAAAGATGCGTCAAAACGCGCCGGCGCGTGCGTCGACCCCAGAGGGTTAATTCCTCTCCTTTCCAGAGCAAACCTCCACCTCTCTAGATTTTCCTCCACCTGCTCCCTGCTCTCACTACAGATGACAGTGTCATCTGCAAACATCATTGTCCACAGAGATTCCTGTCTAACCTCATCTGTCAGCCTGTCCATCACCACAACAAACAAGAAGGGGCTCAAAGCCGATCCTTGGTGCAGTTCCAACTCCTCTGTCACCCCTACAGCACACCTCCCCACTCTCTTACAGCTCTTATACATGTCCTGCACCACTCGAACATACTTCTCTGCCACTCCAGACTTCCTCATACCTTATTGTCCAACCTATCATAAAATCCTCATATGCCCTTTGTTTGGCCTTTGCCACCTTTACCTTCACTTTACGCTGCAATTCCCCTGTACTCCTGTTTGTTCTCTTCTGTCCTCTCAGTGTCCCACTTCTTTTTTGCTAACCTTTTCCTCTTAGCACACTCCTGAACTTCCTCATTCCACCAATAAGTCTCCTTATCTGCTTGATAAGATGATCCAGATGACACTCCAAATACCCTCCTACCTGTCTCCCTGATCACTTTAGCTGTAGCTGTCCAGTCATCTGGAAGAACCTTCTGACCTCCCAGAGCCTGTTTCAGCTCCTCCCTGAAAGCCACACAACATTCTTCCTTTTTCAACGTCCACCACTTGGTCCTCAGACTCATCCTACACACCACCATCCTATGCTGTCTGGCTACACTCTCCCCACCCACTACTTTGCAGTCACTGATCTCTTTCAGGTTGAAACGTCTGCACAAGATGTAATCAACTTGTGTGCTCCTGCCTCTACTCTTATATGTTCTATGCTCCTCCCTTTCTGGAATAATGTGTTCACTACAGCCATTTCCATCCTTTTTGCGAAGTCTACCACCATCTGTCCTTCTGCATTCCGGTCCTGCATACCAAACTTACCCATCACTTCCTTGTCACCTCTGTTTCCCTCACCAACATGTCTGTTGAAGTATGCCCCAATCACCACTCTCTCACCACCAGGGATACCCTAAATCATCTCATCCATCTCCCTCCAGGATTTCTCCTTCTATTCTAACTCACATCCAACCTGTGGGGCATAACCACTGACAACATTGAACATCACACCTTCAACTTCCAGCTTCAGACTCATCACCCTATCTGACACTCACCTCCAGAACATTCCTAGCAAAATCTTCCTTCAGGATAACTCCTACTCCATTCCCCTTTCCATCCACACCATGATAAAACAGCTTGAGCCCTGCTCCTAATCTATAAGCCTTGTTGCCTTTCCACCTGGCTTCCTGACCCCACTCCTTTTCTCCATCATATCAGCCAACTCTCTAGTTTTCACTCCTGCCCTTCCTCTTCTCTTTGCCCACAAACACGCCTTCCTCCTCTCCTTCTTCGACCAACAGTAGTCAATTTCCACTGGCACCCTGCAAGTCAACAGCACCAGTGGCTGTCGTTGTTAACCCGGGCCGCGACCGATCCGGTATGGAAGTCATATTTGTGATTCGCATGTTTGATTTGGCTTAAATTTTACGTCGAATGCCCTTCCTGACACAACCCTCTGCATTTACCCGGACTTGGTACCAGCACATGAAGACAGTGGAGTGTGCCCCCCTGTGGTTGCATTGAATGCATTCGTTAAAAGTTATACTGTGTAAAATAAAAGTAATCCAAAGTTATTTATTAATACTAATAATTAATCAAGTTACAGCTGCAGCAGCAGCTGGCTGGCAGTCTATTCTGAACTGTTTTAGTCTTTTGTCACTTGTGCTAAATCACAGTGAATTCCCCAAAATGAACAATTCAGCAGAGGTCTGCTGAGGAGGAAGCACCATGGCGATGGTCTTCCCACCTGAAATGACGACTGCTGGTCAGGGTCTACACTAACTGACACAGCATTTAAAAATTACATCGCTACACAGAAAAATAAGACCAAAAAGTAGGTTTGGGTTCATGTATAAGAAAATACGTGTACACAGCATACAGTAATCTTTTGCCTGACTCAGTTTAAACTCTTGCCAAGTGGTGCACTGGTGCACCACTGGTGCACCACTCTGTTGCACTTCAGAGTTTAAATCAACATGAAGGGATTTGGAATACGAAAGTCTGTTCATTATTCCAGACTCACAATAGCATGAGCTTCATTTTGAGTGATCGTAAGCATGTAGTTGCATGTTGAAGTGCAATGAGTGCAGGTGTCCCAGTGGCCTGTAACATAATCTCTAACTTATTTAAGTTTTTGGAGAGGAAAAAGTAACTTTCTACAGGCCTCGTAATAAGCTTCTGTTTTGTTTACATCTCATTTTCTTCCTATTACTTTGTTTTTTTATGCTCAGTCTCTCTTCTCCTCCTCTTTTCTCAGGCTGAAGAGATTGTTCGCAGGGAGTTGGAGAAGAAGGAGACACCCAGTCTTTACTGCCTACTGGGTGACATTTTGAGGGACCATCAGTACTACAATCAGGCATGGGAGCTGTCAGGCAGACGCAGTGCCAGAGCCATGCGTTCCAAAGCCTTGCTGCACCTCCGCAACAAGGAGTTCCAGCAGTGTGTCGACTGCTTTGAGCAGTCACTTAAGATCAACACCATGCAGGTACCAGTACTGGGGACACTGCCTGGGTCATGGCTAATCTGTTCAAAGTCTACTAAATGTATCAAAAAGGAGTGAAGATTGCATTTTATAGAAATGTTGGGTTCATTGTTCCACATACTTCCATTGTGGTGTTCTGCCAAGAGCATTTTCACATCTTAGACATTTACATTTGACATCATGGGGCATGTCAAAAGTTTAATTGGTTGGATTTGATTCCGATCCTTTCTAGCCATGAGAAGTTCTTATTGGAATCCCACATTTTTCTTTTTCTTTTTTTTGGTCATTTTATATTGTACAAAAATACTTAGCAGACAGCTATCTAAAGAAAGAACACCACTAACAACTCCACAGATACCCCAGTATTTGATTATATTCTGTAAGTGATGCTCTGTGGCTCAATTTTTCCACTATTAAATGGCTAATCAGTCAGCTAGTAAAATGTTTGTTTCTCAGGCCAATTGACACAGTAACTTCTATATCTCACTGAGCAGACAAACTTCTGTTTTATCTGATGTCAGTCCACATTGACTCTTAAGACACAGGCAGGAGACCCATGTTCCCCTTAACCTCCACGTTTTTTAATCTTCATGTCTGTATTTCCTCTGGTGCATTTAGTTTTATTTATTTATTTTTTTTTAGCCACTGTGTCTGATAGGCTGACAGTGAAAATGCCACACACGCTGGTCAGAGCTAGTCTGCATTAAATGTTTCTGTAAACATTTGTCAATGTCATGACAGTCACATTCAGGTAGAGTCTGCAGTTGTCGTTTTACCCAGACTTTTGAACTCCTAGAAGCAAAGTCCAGCTAATGTCCAGTCTCTATTCCTCGGACAGTTGCGTTTTTACATGCAGCTCACCAAGTGCATGTCTGAAAGCATGTTTCTTTAGTAGGGTTAATGCGTCACTCAGTTTTGATTTAAGTATGAAATTCTAGTAAACCATTGCATTTTTTTCTATGTAGTAATATTTAAGATCTGTTTTAATGTCATCACACTTAAAATAGTTTTATTTTTGTGTATGACATTGAAAACAGACTTCTCTGTATTCTTTTGTAAAAATCTAATTAATCCAAAACATAATCCACTGATTATTAAAATAGTTGTTTCCTTGAGCCCTAATCTAGAGATATTAAAAGGACCAGATAGAAACTGTTGCTCAGGTTGTATATTATACTGTATTTGGTCTATCGACCATGAAGCAATGCCTTAAGTAAATGAGCTAGGGAGTAATTTGGTGCATGTTCATGTCTTAAAGAAAAGTCTGTAAAATCTTTAAAACAGCTATGTACATGGCTGTAGAAACCGCTAGTACCTGCATATTGTGTGAAATCAATTTTCTCTTATTTTAACAGTGACATCACACTTTTTAGCCCATGGTCCCAGAAATATTGTGAAGAGTACTGGACTGAGATCTTCTCCCTGTTTGGGAGTAAAAGAAGAGTGATATCAGTGCATTTGTTATTACTGTTGCTCTTCAATCTGAATTAATGACATTAACCCATTTTTATAAAACCCTTGTCAGAGCCAAGTTTTTTTTTAAGGGTACTGCAAAAGGGCCCATTCAACTTTGTCAAATCCCTTTTAGTCATCCAAGGAGAAGGATGGATCATCTGGATGCCCATCTCATGATTAATCCATTCAAACTAACAGGTCAAAAACTTCCAGGGTTGAGGGAGTCCTTATCTTATCTGCAGGTTCTGTGAAATGTTTCTGGCAGTTGCCCCAATGAAAGTGCTACTACTCCTCTAGAGTTGTTAGAAGATGGGCCTGCTTGTCAACCTGTTTCCTATAATATTCCGGATGAAAGCCAAAGTCCAGTGCTCAGAAAGGAAGAGAATAGAAAAACTGAGAAAATGACAGCAGAGTTATAAAGGATTATTCCAAAAAGATAGCAGTGTGAGTGCGGGGCAGTGGGGAGGGGGAGAAACCATACATAGTGCACTACACTAATTTGGCAAGTGGAAGATGAAGCTTCAAGTACTAGTTCAACCCCATTATTTATTTATTTATATATATATATCTAGATCTATATATACAGTATATATATATATATATATATATGGGTGGTGTGTGTGTGTCTTCCTCAATCTCGGGTCCTCTACCAGAGGCCTGGGAGTTTGTGGGTTCTTCGCAGTATCTTAGCTGTTCCTAGCACTGCGCTCTTCTGTATTGAGATCTCTGATGTTGTTCCTGGGATCTGTTGGAGCCACTCTCCCAGTTTGGGGGTCACAGCCCCGAGGGTGCCGATTACCACGGGGACCACTGTTGCCTTCACCTTCCACATCTTTTCTAGCGCTTCTTTAAGCCCTTGGTATTTCTCCAGCTTCTCATGTTCCTTCTTTCTGATGTTCACTAAGTATTCACTAAGTATTCCATCGCTTGGGGCCATCTTCCTGATGTACTCATGGATCTTGGCTGTTTCATCTTGGATGGTGGCTCTGACGCTCACCAGTCCCCGGCCTCCTTCCTTCCTCTTAGTGTACAGTCTCAGGATGCTGGATTTGGGGTGAAGTCCTCCATGCATTGTGAAGAGCTTCCTTGTCTTGACATCAGTGGCTTCTATGTCCTCTTTTGGCCAGCTTATTATGCCAGCAGGGTATCTGATGACCGGCAGGGCGTAGGTGTTGATGGTTTGGACCTTGTTCTTCCCATTTAGCTGACTTCTTAGGACTTGCCTTACTCTCTGTAGGTATTTGGCTGTGGCGGCTTTCCTTGCGGCTTTTTCTTGGTTCCCATTTGCCTGTGGGATTCCAAGGTACTTGTAGCTTCCCTCAACATCCACTATGCTGCCTTCTGGGAGTTCAACTCCTTCAGTCTTGACAACCTTCCCTCTCTTTGTTATCATTCGACCACACTTGTCCAGTCCGAATGACATTCCAATGTCGTTGCTGTATATCCTGGTGGTGTGGATCAGTGAGTCGATGTCTCGCTTAGTCCTGGCATACAGCTAGATGTCATCCATGTACAGGAGGTGGCTGATGGTTGCCCCATTTCGTAGTCGGTATCCGAAGCCCGTCTTAATGATGATCTGGCTGAGGGGGTTCAGACCTATGCAGAACAGCAGTGGGGACAGAGCATCTCCTTGGTAGATGCCGCAATTGATGGAGACTTGTGCTATCGGCTTGAGGTTGGCTACTAGGGTTGTTTTTTACAGTCCCATTGAGTTCCTTATGAAGGTTCTTAGGGCCCTATTGAAGTTGTACAGCTCCAGGCATTCCAGGATCCATGTGTGAGGCATTGAGTCGTAGGCTTTCTTGTAGTCAATCCAGGCGGTGCACAGGTTGGTCTGCCTGGTCTTACAGTCTCAAGTGACCGCTTTATCCACCAGTAGTTGATGTTTTGCTCCCCTGGTGTCCTTACCCATTCCTTTCTGGGACCCGCTCATGTATTGAGCCATGTGCCTACTCATCTTAGCCGCTATGATGCCCGACAGGAGCTTCCATGTTGTGCAGAGGTAGGTTATCAGACGGTAGTTGGATGGGACTGCTCCCTTTTGGGGGTCCTTCAGGATCAGGACTGTCCTGCCTTCAGTTAGCCACTCTGGGTGAGTCCCATCCATTAGCAGCTGGTTCATTTGAGCTGCCAGGTGCTCATGGAGGGCAGTTAGCTTCTTTAGCCAGTAGGTGTGGATCATGTCAGGCCCTGGTGCTGTCCAGTTCTTCATGTTTGAGACCCTTTCTCGGATATCTGCTGTTGTGATGGTTACTGGTTCCTGTTCAGGGAGGTTGCTGTGGTCTGCTCTCAGGTCTGCCAGCCACTGGGCATTGGTGTTATGTGATGCCTCCCTCTCCCATATGTTTTTCCAGTATTGTTCAGTCTCCAGCCTTGGTGGGTCTGTTCTCGTGTTACTGCCCTCCCACTGAGAGTACACTTCGGATGGTTCGGTGGAGAACATCCTGTTTATTCTCCGTGCTTCTATTTCTCTGGTGTACCTCTTCAAGGCGTGTGGCCAGGGCTGTGAGTCGTTGTTTGGCAGTCTCCAGGGCCTCTGGTATGGACAGCCTGCTGTATTTCTTTCCCAACTTCATCCCCCTTCTCTGCAGTTCTGATAGTTGGCTAACTCTCCGTGTTGCCCTTATTTTTGCCTCTAACCTCCTTCTCCATGCAGGGTACTGGTCCTTGGTGGTGGAATGTATTTTGTGGCCAAGCATCTCAAGGATCACTGCTGCCGTGGTGTATATCAGCTTGTTGGTCTCGGTGATGGTCACAGTGGGGATTGTTCGTAATGCTGCATTCACATCTTCTAGTAGACTTTCAGAGAGTACTTCACTTAGTCTTGGTAACCGGCTGCGGAGGTTCCAGGTGTCCATCTTTGCCTACGATCTTCACTCTCAGGTCAGCTGCTCTTGTTTTGAGCATGTTGGGGCTTGTCATTGGGGCTTGATACCCAATCTCAGGTGGGGGTGGTGTTGTTTCCCCCCTGACCTGGCGTCCTGGCTCCCCCTTGCCGTAGCATTTGTGTTGTATTTCTTCAATCTCCAGTTGTGATAGCAGTTGCCGTTTGCAGATGTTGGAACACTGAGCTACTAGATGCTTTGGCCCTAGTGTAGATGATGGGTTTCGAAGTTGCCATAGGTCCCACATCCTCTTCATGTAGCCCCTATCGCGGGGTTACTCATGTAGTAGCACTCCAACAGTTCTCTGTTATCAGCCCTCGTCCACGAGTGTCTTGTTCCAGTAGCCCAGTTGCCCTGGTCCCCTAGCACCTGACACGGACCTTGTTGACCCGGGTGACGTCCGAGCCGGTATGACTCCAGTATTTCTATCGCTCATTTGTAATGAGGTAGGCTAGTAGCGTTAACGACCTTGCCTGAGGGCCCACACTGGTGATGGTCTCCCCGCACCGAATATATATATATAGTCGCATCCTCAGAAACAGTCCTGTGTATGGTTTTCTACCAGGACACTTCGGTGCTTCAGTTTCATTCGTTCATTGCATGCCAGCAGCCTACCTGTTTTACACATTTAATTTTGAAAGACTGATGAGAAAAAATGTATAATATATTTCTTCTAAAATGTGATAGTTATGTGGTGTAGAGTCTATGATTGGTCTGTTCCATTCTTTAAATAAGTTTATGAATTTCCCATTTCTATAAGGGGGGCCTTTTATATTATCTTGTCCCACGCATCAGCAAGACACATAGCAGGCCTGTGAGCCACTGTGTGCATCTCTTTACCGGTATCGTGGTGACATGTGCTCTGGTCAAATCATTCAAGTGCAGTGTGAGTGCGGGGCAGTGGGGAGGGGGAGAAACCATACATAATGCACTACACTAATTTGGCAACAACCTTTAAAGGCTAACACTGAGCACTACTCAAATTAAGGTTTATTAGACAACACACACTGAAGGGGCACAGCAAGCACAGAAGGTGTCTACCCTGCCCTTTTAACACAGGAACATCTCCACTGCCAAGATGTCTTTACTGCTAGCAGCCTTCCCCCAAGTGCCAGAGTCATAGACTAAAGCAGCCAGTTCAGGTATCGATCAACTATTTCTGCACTGCAGTATAAACAGAAATGTGTCTCTAGTCTACATTAGAGGTGTACATCAATGTCAAAATCAAATTATGGTGCCCCAGTCACTAATTTCCCTACTTTACAGGTTGACATTTTAACATTTTCTATAATAGACTATAAATCTTGTTCGAATTCAGATAACTTGTTGCTGTAGTTAATCTTTGGAGATATTTGTGCCTAGATTTAATACTTTGACTCACTTTTTTTTTGTTTGACCCATTTTTGTTGGGTGTGTGTATGTGTCTTTGGACAGCTCGGTGTGTGGTTTTCCCTCGGTTGTGCCTACTTTGCCCTGGAGGGCTATGATGGAGCTGCAAAGGCTTTCCAGAGGTGTGTGGGACTAGAGCCGGATGTAAGTAAGACACAGGAGAACATTGAAAAGAAATTCACCAACTACATCATAACATGGGGAAGAACAAGCAGAAGATAACCTGTCAGCCCCCTTTGACACTTCTGGTATCTTATTCACAGTCTGCAACACACACACACGCGCTGGCCAAAATGTCGATATTTCAGAGAACAGACATACACCTTACGGTAGAATCCACTTGTTTGGTGATGCTTTAATGGTAGCTCTTCACACCACACCTTTGACTCCTCTGTGCCAATTGTAGTTATTTGAAGATGACATTTTCTTTGCCATTCTTATATAAAGTATGTTCTGTTATCTTCTACAACTCTTCCTACCTATCTCCCTCCTCCCCTCTGTCTTTTCCTTTTATTTCCCTTATCCTCTCAGAATGCAGAAGCATGGAACAACCTCTCTACCGCATACATTCGCCTGCAAAAGAAGTGAGTATGAGTGTGGTGTGTATTGGAACACAAACACACCTGTTAACTGCTTTGTAACATTACATATTTCTGACCAAATAGGCAACAGTCAAAGTTAAAAAATATATCCTTGGTTCTTATTACTTTTAGAGATTAAAACTCATCTAAGCTGCTTCATCAGAACATGTCATGTTCATCAGGTCATTTTCTGATCTTATATTGTTCAGTTTAAAAGAACCATGGCCCTCTGTGTCCTCAGTTTCCTGGACAGGAACAGGTCGTTCATCTAGTATGGAAAACATCTTCCATACTGACAACACATTTTTTTGAAAGACAAAAATGCTGCAAATAAATAAAACACGAATCTGATTTGAGAACATGCAGCAAGTACAGAGAACATCAAGCATAGAAATGCTACAAACTGTACACCAAGTAACAGAACCAATTGTTATGGCTGAAATCTATTTTTGAGACTTTGACATTTCTGCAACAACTGTTTAAATTCATTTTTTTCTCATTAATCTGCAGTCAGTACCACATAATGACAAAGTGAAAACAGAATTTTAAGAATGTTTATAAAGCGTTTGGATTGTTTTGTTTTGATAAGTAAAGGGTAAATCACCCCTTAAGACATAATTTTAGCTCACATCAAATACACAACTTCAAAAAATACGGTATATCCACAGACACAAACATTTAATTTTAGTAGATGCTGTTAAGTTACCTTGATATTCTCATGTTGAGTTGCTTTTTATTTTAATGGGCCTTTGAGTCGAGAAGGCTTTGAGAAGTTGGCGGTATAAAATGTCTACAAGTGTCTCTGAATCTGTGTTTACATCGTGTGCTTCCAGGCCTGAAGTTGAAAAGCAAAGCAGGAAGGTTTTTATTAATGCCTGGTTAGAACCAATGCCAATTCAGCAGAAGCACTCTTTAATTTAAGGTGTGAGAGGTGTTGGGGACCCCGGCAGCATTGTATCATTTCAATCAACCAATCCACCAGGGAATATGCAAATTAATATTTCAGTAAAGAATGGTGTTGGCATATTAAATATCTTGTTTTTAGTGTGCTCATTCAGCCATTCATCCATTTTTTTCAGCCTCTCTTTTTCTTCTTGTCACTGATAGGAACAAAGCCTTTCACACCCTGCAGGAAGCCCTAAAGTGTAACTATGAACACTGGCAAATCTGGGAGAACTTCATTGCTGTGAGCACTGATATTGGGGAATTTGCTGAAGCCATCAAGGCCTACCATCGTTTGATGGACCTCAGGGAAAACTACAAGGACATCCAGGTAAAGGGCTAAATAATAATAATAATAATGCATTTTTATTGTACAGCACTCACCTCACTACATTTTGAAGCAAAATCTCAAAGTGCTACAACTTGATTAAAACCAAACATACAGCATAAACAATACAGCACTCAAACTAAAAAAGCTTTTTAGGTGGCAAAGTACTTGATTATGACAGTACACTACCAGTCAGAAGTTTAGAAACACTTTCCTATTAAATTGAATGTATTGCAACACCATAAGCGGCACTTACTGACTGCGTTGAAACACAAATCCCTGAGGTGTGAACCATATCCGACTTTCCAGCACGGTGGTCTTTGGCAAAACAACGCAGAGTTGTTTGAAGTTTTATAAATCTGAGCGTTTTTTGGCTCTGTTTGTATCTGTTTTCAGATTGTCTTGGTTCATATTTCCACTATTAGAATTCTCCATCTGTTCAATTTGGACTCAAGTCTCTTTTTTGTGGCCATGTTGACTGTCTTAGCTACATTCCCATGGACCTTAAACTTTGTAATGATATCAGCAGTCATCACAGGAGCACCATGCTGCTTGGAGTTAGTCTTATATTGTTTACATTGACCAAGCAAGACAATTATTTTCTTCATTATCTTCTTGGACAGTTGTCTTTTTCTTTCTCTTGTCCTCAGCCCAGTGAGGTAACTAGGGTCAAAAAATCCATCCATCCATTATCTATACCTACTTATTCCTAACCAGGGTCACAGGGATCTGCTGGAGCCGATCCCAACTCTCTTTGGGTGAAAGGCAGGTGTACACCCTGGACAGGTGGGTCAAAAATATTTGTAGAAAAAGAGTCTGGCTTTTTTCACAGCTTCTGCAGATAAGCATGCCAAAATGGCTTTTCAGTTCAACTTTCTCAGGAATAACCATAGACAGTATAAAGTGTCTATGTGTGTGTCTCAGAGATAGATGAGAGGTAAAATAGCTGATTTGCTCTCTAGTCATAAATTACAAGTGAAGTCTTGTCAAAAGATATAGTTTGTGCTTTCCTATAATGCTAATTAATCATCTTCATTGTGGTCACATATGCTGAGCTGTTTACAGCAACTGAAGGAAAAGTCTTTTTTTTTTTTTTTTATTGAACTTTTTTTTCAAAGCAAGGAGACAAAGACAACTAAGCCAGACACAAAAACACAGTAAATAAAATATTTATTACAACTTTTTTAATCCCGTTTTGATACCAGTCTGTAGCCCTCCAAACACCTGACCTTACGTCAGACAATCAACATGTCCTTTAACACCATATTATCTTTTATTAGCGCTGAAGCTTTCTCAGGGGACAAGTGTAATAAGTTTCATGAGGGCATACCCTTTAAAGTGGCAGACTCAGTGCTAAGGTAAATAGAATCGGAGTGAGTGAGATTTTAGGAGTGAAAACAAGATCAAGTCTGCTACTCGTTTTATGTACACCAGAATAGAAAGTGAATTCTTTGTCATTATGGTGAAGTGCCCGCCAGATGTCAACCAGATCAGATCAGGTATCTGAGAGAGCTTTGGCCCTTTTAGACATTGTCGTCTTATTGAGTGAGATTTATCCATCATGAAGAGAAATAGCAGTTAAAATTTCCAGCTATCACTGAATTGTTACAAACCAATTCAGAAAAAGAGGAAAATGCATGAGAAAAGAAATAAATTGTCTGTACTGGTGGAAAATAAATATTAGGAAATGACACTGGCTGGCCATACAGGGTGCCCTTTTTATTATATATCTACCACTAATATATATATAATAGATATAATAGATAGATAATAGATAATAGATAATAGATATATATCTATCACTAATAGATTGGACTTCCATCGGAGGCAAATGTTAATGTATTACGATGGCAACACCTCAACTCTAGCTCTGCTATTAAAAGTAAAACACCTGCCCAACCCAGGGTGACAGGTGTGTATCCATGGTCTTTTTTTAGAAAACTTTTTTTTTTCCTCTTTTTATAGGGTTGTGTATACCTCCCACATTCCAGCTACAAACTTTTATTGCAGAAGTGTCACTGGCCATTTTGTATTAGAAGTCAACATTGATTCAGGTCTCCCTAAAACTAACATAAAACACTTTTGATAAACAAAAAATTAATGACAAAAGAAAAATAAAACCCAGCTTTGCTAACAATTAACACAGAACTATTTACAAGGAATGTGAGAGAGAATACAGGTACACAGAGGGGTCAGACTAGTGACTATTTTGCCCAGCAGGGGGTGCAAGCTAACTTCCCTATTTAAAACAGGCCTATTCTTAGATAGATAGATAGATAGATAGATAGATAGATAGATAGATAGATAGATAGATAGATACTTTATTCATCCTCCATGGGGAAAATTCAGAAATAGTGATGCCAGAAAACAAAATAATAACAAAAATACTTTTTGTGCTTACCAAAACTAGTATTAGCCAAAGCACAGCTTACATTCTAGGTCAAGATAAGCTTGGTATACAAAGATGACTGTGATGACAAGGGAATCCATCAGTTAGCGGGAGTCACAGAGGGTCACCTGTCAGGTTGTAGCATTTTATCCAAGTAAATGGCTAAATCTTTGAGATGTTTAAATAATTTGTCCTCTCCATTATGCTTAATCCTGAGGATGGCTGAGTACATCATAGTGCCATACTTTAGATGGCATAGCCCTGGCCTCCAGCACTACTGTGAAAAACCTTGGAGTTATTTTTGAGCAGGACATGTCCTTTCACCGCCTTCTTTCACTTGCGCAATATTGCCAAAAATAGGAGCATCCTGTCTCAAAATGTTGCAGATTAGTCCATGCATTTGTTACTTCAAGGCTAGATTACTGTAACTCATTACTATAAGGATGTCCCAGTATCTCCATAAAAAGCCTCCAGTTAATCCAGAATGCTGCAGCCAGAGTCCTGACAGGAACTAGCAAGATATACTGGTCCATTGTGGTGAAGAAGGAGTGATGCCGAAAGGTGAAGCTCTCTATTTACCACTCAATCTATGTTCCGACTCTCACCTATGGTCATGACTGAATGGACAAGATCTCGGATACAAGCAGCTGAAATGAGCTTCTTTCGCAAGGGTGGCCCTGCGCTCCCTTAGAGATAGGGTGAAGAGCTCGGTCACCCCGGAGGAGCTAGTGCTGTCCTTGTTTCCCTTCCTCTCCTCTCATCTCCTCTTCTTGTTTCCTCTACTCTCATATCCCCTCCTTGTTTCCCCTCCTCTCATCTCCCTCATTGTTTACCCTCCTCTTCTCTCATCTCCTCTCCTTGTTTCATCTACTCTCATCTCCTCTCTTTGTTTCGTCTACTCTACTCTCCTCTCATCTCCTCCCCTTGTTTCCCGTCCTCTTCTCTCCTTGTTTCCTCTACTCTCATCTCCTCTCCTTTTTCCCGCTCCTCTCCTCTCCTTCCCTTCCTTCCTTCCCCTCCTTGCTGTGGAAACCCAATAAAACATTTCTGGGGAGACGAAAGATGTCACTGCACAGTCACTTCTATAAAAGGTGCTGATTTGTTTGCTACTGAAAATAGATTTCATTAATATTTCAAATTTGGGCTTTGGGGAAGAGGTTAATTTCTTAGTTTAGTGTTTCACAGCAAAGATTAATTTCTCTCTTAAAAATCCTTATTCTTGGAAATGGTTCATGATTAACTCACCATACAGTGGTAGCTGTTCAAAGTGTCACTCTGCCACAGTCACTGACCACTTTGGCCACTTGTCACTGTTTTTCATTTGATTCGAGGCTTGTCGCAGCTGATTGTCTGAATAATCCTCAAGTGTGTCAACACAATTATTTTACTGGAAGACTTGAAAATCGTTTAGTGCATAGCCAGTTTTAGAATCTGAATTAAAGACAAAACCCCATAGTCAGGGTTTGCTGTAAACTGTGTTAATTGTGTGTAGATCTTGTGTCAGTTTGGAAAATGCTGAGGACAAGAGAAAGCAAAGACAACTGTCCAAGAAGAACATGTTCACTCTGTAAAAACTGACTTTCCTGTTGAAGGATCAGCTATTTTGGCAGAAAAAAAAATGTTGGCTGGAAACATTTATTGACATGTCTATCGCATGAGGCTGCAGGTTGAGGAGGATCTTGATCCCCTTTAGTTTGCCTATGAGAAACACATGGGAGTGGAAGATGATGTACTTTACATGCTGCATCACGTATATGCCTATCTGGATGTGCCTAGTTCGTATGCGAGGATTACGGTCTTCGACTTCTCAAGTGCTTTCAACACTATACAGCCTCCCATACTGAGAGACAAGCTTCTATGTATGGGGGTGGCCACCTCACTGACGTCATGGATTACAGACTATTTGACATCCAGACTGCAGTATGGCAGGCTGGGGAGATGTGTTTCTGGGACACTGGAATGCAGCACTGGGGTTCCACAGGGGACTGCTCTTGCTCCTTCTCTGTTCAGTCATCACATCAGACTTTAGTTATAACTCAGAGTCTTGCCACATACAGAAGTATTCTGATGATACAGCTGTTGTGGCATGTGTGTGCGATGGACATGAGGGGGGGTACAGGGACCTAGGCCTTCACTGACTGGAGCAAGAAGAACTATCTTCTCTTGAACACCTCCAAGACTAAGGAGCGGGTGGTGGATTTTAGGAAATCAAAACCACTATGCCCGTCAGTCTGCATTGATGGACAGGAGATAGTGAGTGTGCAGACCTTCAAGTACCTGGGGGTGGCACTGGATGAAAAACTGGAGTGGTCTGCCAATGTGGATACAGTGTACAGAAAAGGGCAGAGCCACCTCTTCTTCTTCAAACAACTTGGTTCCTTGTGTCTGCAGTGACATGCTGTGCATGTTAACTGGTAAATGGCCTTATACTTGTATACGCTTTTCTACACTCAAGTGTACTAAATGCGCTTTTACACTGTTTGTCCATTCACCCATGTTCTACCACACTGTCATGGCAAGTACACTGTTCTATGCTGTTGTCTGTTGGAAGAGTTGCATTATGGACAGGAACTGTAGGCGCCTGGACAAACTTTTGAAAAAGACTAGTTCTGTGCTAGGTTAAGGCAGCTGCCCACCACTGTGTTGGCACATGGAATAGATGTAAATAAAGATGGAATCATTTTCTTAAATTTATTAACAGCATAGTCAGATAAACATCTGCTGTAGTGGAATTTTCTTCCAAACGCTGCATGATCATCTTAAATTCAAAAGTTATTAAAGAATTATCTGACAAAATAGGATTTTGGGGAGAAACTATTAAATGTTCAATTTCAATGCCATAGGTCAGCATAAGATCAAGGGTGTGATTGAAACAGTGGGTGGGTTTATTAACATTATGAGGGAAACCAATTGAATCTAATATAGAGTTAAATGCAGTGCTGAGACTATTATTTTCAACTTCTACATGAATGTTAAAATCTCCCACAATGACTTTATCTGAACTAAGCACTAAATCAGACAGGAAGTCTGGAAATTCAGTTAAAAACTGAAAAGTTTAATAATAAGTTGGATGAAAGTTTAATAATAAGTTTGAGTGGAAGATTGCAGCTACTCCTCCACCTCGACCTGTGCTTCGAGGAACATGAAAATTTTTATGACTGAGGGGGGTTGAGTCATTCAGACTGACATATTCATCCTGCTGTAGCCAGGTTTCAGTAAGACAGAGTAAGTCAATTTGGTGATCAGTTATCAAATCATTTACTAACAGAGATTTAGACGAAAGAGACCTAATATTTAATAATCCACATCTGACCGTTCTGTTTTTCTGTTCGATAAGAGGAGTGGTCTTAATTTTTATTAGGTTTTTAGAAATAATTCCTCTTCTGTTAAACATCAGATTTATTTGATTTATATGTTCGAGGGGCAGACACAGTCTCTATGTAGTTTGATGGGGGTGACGGCTCTAAGGAAACTGCAGAGGCGTTTTAGACTGAGTCTCTGCGTCCCGGTTCCCACTCTGGATTGATAAACTCGGCCATATTTCTTGAGATGAGAGCCGCACCATTCAAAGTGGGATGGATGCCGTCTCTCACTATAAAACTGCTAACAGACCCTGAGCCTGAGCTCCACACATGCTTATGGGGCTAAGCTAGCTGGCTTTTGTTCAAAGGTGCGGAGCCGCGCTTCCAAATCAGTGATCCTCGCCTCCAAAGCAAGCAGAACCTACTTATTACAAGTATCATTATCGTAGTGATGGGCAAGTGAAGCCTCATGAAGCACTGAGGCTTTCCTGACAATTGTGCCGAAAAAGATTCAAAGCTTCGAGACTTCAGTGACGGTGACATCTAGTGGACAACTGAAGCAATAGCAACCTCTAAAGAGCACGAATGAAGCACTGGCACTGTTACAATCCCATGACAGCAATAAAAGTTCAGAACTCTTGAAATCAAAATGATCCCAAACTTTAGAACGCCGCTTATTGGTGGGACTCGCCGTGAAACTTGCCAAAATACTCTCACTCTCACTCTCCAAATCCTGAAGCAGAATGATGCATCTTATATAGCTGGTATGGCACCAAACCAGATACTCCACCTATCTGTATCTGGTTTTACTCTTATTGAGCTGTAGGCTATTCTGCTGATATCACAGTCCTGGATCACACATCTGTATTCATCCTCCTTTCCATCAGTGATGCATCTCACAATAGCTGAGTAATCAGTAGATAACTCTGCTGGGTTGTAGGTGAAGTCTGACTGTAAGGAATTGGTGTGGCTATGGGTTTTCTCTCTCTCCTGCCGACACACAGACACCATGAGTCCTGTCCACTTTGTTTATTTCTTTATATTTTATAATAGTTCAGTTTAGAGCATCTTGCAGGATGTCTAACATGATATTGCAGAGTAAGAGAAATTGTAAATAAGAGATCTCAGCTGGAATTCAGCTCCGGAGGCCAGTAATGTTTGCCAAGCAAAAAGGTGTGGGAGAGGGTTATTAAAGAGTGATGGGGTGAGAAGATGTGTTACTCAGCTGTCTACTTACAGTAATCCTCACACCATCACCATAAAGTTTTTATAAAACGTGAAACCATATTTTCTGTAGACACAGTTCCTTTCCACCCTTCTGCTTCTTTATTGATATCCTTGACAGTACAGCAAATATTAAAGAAAGTAAAGAATTCTTACCCATGACATCACCTTTCCTGAAATGTTTTAGGCACTTAAAATACACAGACTATGCTTTTAATAGAAATTAAATATATAATTTATAAATTGCCTCATACCAACTGCAGTGAATGTTACCAAACTTAAATCTAATCAGTATCTGCAGCACTTCCCTTTACCCTTAAACCAGCAGCAGTTCTCTGTGGTTTGACCTGCACACAGTTTCTCCTGGTACTTTTCAGCACCTTGGGGAAGCTGCTGCAGTTCTTCTGTACATTCAGACTGTCCCAGTGTTTCTGTCTCTTCATATGATCCCAGGGCTGCAGGGCTTCTGTTTCTTCTTGAACTCCAGTGTGTTCTTTATGGACTTGTCCTGCACAATGAACCTGGGATCAATGTGGCACCCAATGCTGTTGTTTGATAAGAATCTAAAACATCTGAAGTGCCTAAAACATCTTCACAGTACTGTATGTCAACATAAATGCCAATTTTATGTTTTATTTCTTGCATGTATAATTTTATTTTTCCCCATGGAAGATTCTGAAGATCCTGGTAAGAGCTGTTGTTGAAAACCTGAGTGACAGCCAGGGTGAGCAGGCAGTAACCCTTCAATCCAAGCTGAAGGAGCTCCTGGGTCGGGTCAGTTGCCGCCACAGCAGTGACTCAGAGGTATGGCAGCAGTATGCTTTGCTGTACGGTGGTGGCCGTAGCTCCAGCCCAGAGGACAACGAAAAGGTTGGTACCACAATCAGCATCACTTTTGCCATAGCTCACACATGTTCTACATAACTAAGCAAGCATAGTTATACAAAGTTAATACAGAGCTGCAAGTGGACATTAAACATATGCACCATGATCATTTCTCATAGTCTTTTTTTGTGACATAATATGATTTTACAGTGTATTTGATGACACCTTTAACAAAAGACTAAACACTACAACTAACACAGTTGTAGATGAGAAAAGTTTCCTACTATTATTGTGTGAAGTATGTTAATAAAATATGACCTGCAATGAATTCATTTGATAAATCATCAGAATAAATCATGTTGTTTCACCATGATACTTTAGTAATACTACAATCATAGTTATGAGTTAAAGAGGGGAAAAAGCAAAAGAAAAAAGCCATAACTAAATTTGATTTCTGTGTATGTTGCTAAAACAATGGGCAATGTGGATTTTTAAGGCACTACAGTTCTTATCCAAGGGCCTTCGCTGTGAAGTTCAGGCTGGTGGCTGGGAAAAAGAACCTGGCTTATTCAAGGAGGTGATGAAAACAGCCATTTATGTTGGAGAAGGTGAGACAACACCAATGCCACACAAACATTGGTATTGTTTTATTTCAGGGTGACTTCATGCTTCATCTTTTAATAAACAAACAGTCTTCTTTTTGCTGTGATTAAACTGTTTACAAACAGTCTTCTTTTTGCTGTGATTAAACTGTTTAGGAATGTTTCAACTTTCTGACTGTACAGTACTAAGTTCTTTCTGATACAGGAAAAGGAGACAACGGTCCTGACACAATTAAAGCTAAAGCAAAAGTAAAACTGAAAACAGCACTCTTACCACAGTAACTTGTTTACTATTAAATCAGTTGCATGTCTTTCTCTCTCAGCTCCCCATCAGTAAAAAAGTTTGCAGAAGCATATATAGTATAGCAGCCGGCAGCAAGACTAAGAGTGACTGACAGACTGGAAGGGAGCACAGTAAGGTAGCAGGGCCAGGCTCAATTCGTGGCAGCGAGTAGTGACATCTGTAATGGCATTTCTGGGTGCCACTGCAGATGCCAGAAGTGCCACTAGAGAGACCACGGCACTTCAAGAGCTGCCATGGCATTTCAAAAACTCCCACTGCTGATGGCACAGCATTTCACAAGCTGCCACTGCAGCTGCCACTGCATTTCAAGAGCTGCCACAGCAGCTGCCACAGCATTTCAAGAGCTGCCACTGCAGATGGCATGTCATTTCAAGCGCTCCCACTGTAGATGGCATGGCATTTCAAAAACTCCCACTGCAGATGGCACGGCATTTCAAGAGCTGCCACGACATTTTAAGAGGTGCCACTGCAGCTGCCACGGCACTTTGCCAATAGTTAGCGACACCCAGTGCTCTTTGAAATGTCCATATGTCTATATGTCAGCTCTGATGGTACTCCATTTGTCTGTATATAACACCAAAATAGCTACTGCTGTAATTAAGGTGCCAGACCAGTTGACATGCCACTGAGCTGCCACAAAAGCCGTTGGTGTATTGTTTTTACAGTGCCGACAGCTTCACTGTACAAAGTGAGATAATCTTTGATATATGCTGGTCACAAGATGTTTTTTAGACTCATGATTGCAATAGCCCACATAAAAACACCAGGGAATAATAATCATAGGCTATAGGCTTATACACAAATTAGTCCTGTCGTAACTGAAGTTATATAAAGATAAACATTCATAACTTAACAACACATAACAGAAAATACAGAAACTAAGTGTAGACTAAAAATTCAAATATAATAAATAATTATACTTTCATATGGAAAACACTGAAGAAGAAACATAAGTTATTGCATTTAATTCATGTATTGACTGCTGAGAAGACAAGAAAAGCGCAGCCTAGTCTACTTTGTCCTAGCGTATATAAAAATGTACTGTGTGGGGGGGGGCTTGTAGTATATGCAATTATTTACATTTTAATTTTGGAAAATACAATGGATTTTGGTGGTCCTGTGATGGACTGGTGACCTGTCCAGGGTGTACCCCTGCCTTTCACCCAAAGAGAGCTGGGATAGGCTCCAGCAGATCCCTTTGACCCTAACTAGGAATAACCAGGTATAGATAATAGATGGATGGACAATGGATTTTGAAGTATAGTCCTACAAGGTTTTTTATACATGAAGTAGAACTATTTGTAAGTAGTTACATACACATTACAATTTCAGTAATAAACTAAAGAATAAAAGTAATAAAAATAAGACTAATTAGAAGTTTAAATCTTTTTTCTGAATCTGTTAAGTGACCATCAGCTGCAGTAAGAAGGCTAATCCAGCAGAAGCTCTTCAGATGCTATCCTCCACCCGCCTTAGTCTCAAGAGTCTGGCCACCAAAGCTAAGGTACAGTCCTCTGTAAACATCACTGCACTGCATGACTCATAGGAAACTCAACCAGTTTCATACAGTCATTACTGTACTGCTTGTTTGACATCACTCCAGCACTGCTGTGCTGGAGTGATGTCAAACAAATTTTGTCCACCAGAGAGCACAAACAGGTTTACTTTTCACGGGTCAAATGTCTCACTCAGTTCTTTAAAAGCAAAAAGCTTTTTCTATTCATAACAAAATCTATTTTATTCTTTTGTGCTAAATAATGAATTTGAATATATAGTTATTAGCTTTATTTACATTTTTAAAACTCCTCTGTATGAATAAAAATAACAACAGTAAGCATTTTAAGTCATTATTTATCATTACTTAACCTTTTTCCTCTGCATTATTTCCCTTCAGCAAATGCACACAGATGTGACCACAGGTCAGATCCACAGAGACCTGCAGGATGGCGTTGCTACTCTGGAACAGCTTGTCACAGAGCTGCAGGAGCTGAGTGCAAAGCTGCGTGACCAATAAAGGCCAGTGAAGGTTCCGTAATAGTCCCTGATAAAGACTAATCAGAGACAGTCTACGCTTATTGTGTAACCCTTATGTTTTATACTTCTGTATCCACAATAGATTGTAAACCATGACCATGAGACATGACACAGTAAAATATTTAAAATCTTGAATGCTTGTTTCATTGTGTTACATGGGGGAAACTGTGAAAACAAACATAATTCATCAGAGGATGAGGAAAATTGGTGTCAGATTTTAGGTGTTTTACCTGGCTATGGTATAGACAGTGAGCTCTTTTCTTCAGTCTGAGGCTGAATCCTACTGTTTTCATGCATTGGCTAAGGACTCAAACCTGTGGCCACTCATTGGACCACATTGTCTATGTATCTTTTGGCAAAATTTTCATGTGTGTGCATTTAGGAGCACCCACTTTTTAAAGAGACAAGGACCTGGCTGCAGTCAAAGATGGTGGGTAGTTGTCAACCTCGAGCAGAAGTGGTCAACATTGTCTGAAAGGTGTGTTGGGATTAACATCAGTGCTAACCTAAAAACTAACCATAAACATGGTGAAGTTAAACTGCAAAAATCATCTACTTGCAGGAGGAAATACTCAAATCCTCCGTACTTTACTTTATTTATTTCGTAAAAGTAAAAATACTACAGTGTAAACATAGAGAAGTAAAAGTCTGCATTTAGCAGTAAGTACAAGTGTTAGGACCTAAATATAGTTTAGTTTTACTCATTGTAGTCAGCACATTACACATTGATGTGTGAAATATTGATTAGAATTACTGGCGCTTTGTGTCATTCACTTTAGTGTTGCAGCTGGTAAAGTGGAGCTAATGTTTAAAACCTCTTTCTGCAAAGTCATTTATAAAATAAATGCACAAAAAAAGTTTACTCTGAAATGCAAAGTATGAAATAGAAAATAGAAGTAGTCATAATTGTATTTAAGTACAGTTCTTGAGTAATTTCCTTTGTCTGGTTTTAATAGCGTTGATGCAGTTGGAATTGCATTAGACCAGTTCTTACTTCACTTCCATTGTGATGATGGTTGTTACTATCCCTCCGCTGTAGCTCAGCAAGACATAAATAAGAATATGGAAGGATTGCGGAAGGAAGAAATCTCTTAAATCCCACTATAGAGAGGAAGTTCTCATGGGTGCTTATTGTTAGAAGACTAAAAATGTACTTTCATCCTATCTTTAACAAAGGTTCAACGCTATTGTGACATTCTAGAGCTGTAAAGAACATCAAGTGAGGAAACACGGTATAATAAAAAAAAAATTGACCAGTTTAGCTGCATCCGTGCTGTTCCCATTTTATTAGGCAAAGTATATGCAAAACACGTAGTAACCACGTCCCTTAGTCCCTCCCCTCTACGTCAAAACTGTTACAGAAATCTGGAACTGACAACCAGTAACTGCAGCTAAAAACACTGTCAACATTAATGAAAAAGTCACTAACACATCAGAATCCAAAACACTATAAAATGAAATAGATAATTTTCTGTGAAGGTTTATTCAGTATTAATACTTGAATATCAAATGTTATTTTTAGTGCCAAAAATTAAAGTCACTGTTCTGCCAGCAAAAGTCTTATTCTTAAGACAGCCTTGCTAAATGTGTTTTTCAAGTTATAACTCATATATGTATTGTATGATACATGTCAGCCAAGAAATGATATGACTATGCATAAACTTTCATGCAAGTGCATGTTATCAGATCATACATAAAAAGCATAAAAATAGACCCAACACCAAAGCTAAGCTGTGATGGTTGCTAAATTTGAATTTGTTATAAATACATCTTAATAAAACTGGTTTTACTGAAGTGAAAGAAACCAGTCAGAGATATGCAACAGAGGGGTTGTTCATAACGTTGCATTCTGCAATCTCACCCCTACGTGCTGTTAAATCTTTCATATTTTACACATTGCACATTTAGTGTGATATGGTGAATTTGTTATTGCTTATCCACACATAAAGCAGTTACGCAGCAGCATTATTCATTTGGAATGGTGTCCACATAGTGAGTTCAATCTGTCTGGTCTCAACCAACTCCTCAGAAAATATCTGGTTCTTTAGCTGCTAAATGCTTCACAGTGTTCAACATCAAGTCTTTAAATGTGTTTTCCAGGTGTTTGCTGCTGCGCTGGTAGTGTACAGTGGGTTTTTTTAGTGCATCCAAAATAGGTATTCCCACTTCTAGTTGTTAGAAATATCCCCAAACCCAATTACAACTGTGTGGCTGATGTGAACTGTTTGTCCCACATGTCCCACACTCAGAACTTTATGATGTAAAAGCAGAATCAGCCCCAGTTCCATAACCTTCCCTGCCGATGAGGTAGCCATTTAGAGTTTTGTTTTCTAACTTTGTGTGCTCTGTGTTGTACAAAAGATGGTAAGTGCACACGCACACACACACACAAATGCACTTCATCCTGCTGTCCCGCAGTGAGTGCAAGAAGGATCCCACCATCTTCCCTCCAATTTGTTTTCTCACTCAGCAGGAATGTGACCTTAATACTTTAATACTGCTTAGGGTTTTTATCTCCCTTGTCTTTTTTTACTATAATGGAGCCCATGTTTTATTTTGCTGCAAAAAAACACACAGCAAAAGTAAAGCCCATTGTAGTCAAGTGAGAAGTATGGAAAGGACATGTTTGTTTTACATGAAGCCTGTTTATGAAAACTAGTGTTCATGGATGATACGGATGATATGGGAGAGATTGGAATGCAACAACAATGTGGAAAGTACAGGTACTGCATGTAGAACAGATATTAATACTGGTTGGTATTTTTAATCTTACTGTGGTTACATGGTACTAAATCTCCAGCCTCACATACCAGTTATGAAATAAACATGGCAAACAATAATTATCCATTTCAGGGTTTGTCATTCACATATCACTATATTATTTTCACAGACAAAGGCCCAGTCTACAGTGGTGTTGTGATGTTAAAGTTGTTATGTAAAGAGGAATTAAGTTGTGCTGTTTTAAGACAGGCTGTTTTGTGGGTTGCCCATGGTTGTAAATTGCTCCATGCAATGAGTATGGTAATCTCCTCGTGTCTTCCATACATCTGCGCATGCTAATGCAACATGGTGTCAGAAGCAAAAGAACAGGAAATGTAGACAGACGAATTAAGCCTGTGTAGTTTTCAATTCAATTCAGTTTTTCAATTCAATTTTATTTGTATAGCGCCAAATCACAATACAAATCATCTCAAGGCACTTTACAAAAACTAAAACTAAAAACCCAACAATTCCCTTATGAGCAAGCACTTGGCGACAGTGGAGAGGAAAAAACTCCCTTTAACGGAAGAAAAAAACCTCCAGCAGAACCGGGCTCAGTTTGGGCGGCCATCTGCTTCGACCGGTTGGGGTGAGTGGATAGAGCAGAGAGAAAAGAACAGCAACAATAAACAACAAATAGACACTGCAAGTTGGTGGGGCCAGTAACTGCACATCAGCGATAAACAGCTCCAGGACCAGGGACACCTGCAGAAGGTACAGAGAGAGAGAGAGAGGGAGGGAGAGAGCACAAACTAGGGGAGAGAGAGAGCACAAGGTTAGTAACATTCAATGGTGGAATATACATGAGGTCGGAGAGAAGGGGGAGGGGGGGGCGGGTAGGGTAGGGGAGCTCAGTGCACCAATGGTCCTCGGGCAGTCTAGGCCTATAGCAGCATAACTAACTAAGGGATGGTTCAGGGTTGCCTGAAGCCAGCCCTAACTATATGCTTTGTCAAAGAGGAAGGTTTTAAGTCTAGCCTTAAAAGTACAGAGAGTGTCTGCCTCCTGAACCCAGGCTGAGAGCTGGTTCCACAGGAGAGGAGCTTGATAGCTAAAGGCTCTGCCTCCCATTCTGCTTTTGAGAACTCTGGGAACCACAAGTAGGCCTGCACTCTGAGAGCGAAGTGGTCTATTGGGATAATATGGTACTATGAGGTCTTTAAGGTATGAAGGAGCTTGATTATGAAGGGATTTGTATGTGAGAAGAAGGATTTTAAATTCTATTCTATATTTTACAGGGAGCCAATGAAGAGAAGCCAATATAGGAGAAATATGATCTCTCTTGCTAGTTCCTGTCAGGACTCTGGCTGCGGCATTCTGGATTAATTGGAGGCTTTTTATTAAGATATTAGGACATCCAGATAGTAATGAGTTACAGTAATCTAGCCTTGAGGAAACAAATGCATGGACTAGTTTTTCTGCATCATTTTGAGACAGGATGTTCCTAATTTTGGAAATGTTGCGCAGGTGAAAGAATGCAGTTCTAGGGTGTATGTGGGTCATTCAGTATGATTTTTATCTAAGTACGACTTCAAGCAACCATGGGCAGCAGCGGAATCTAGCGATGTTGTTATTAGGGGCGGATGCGGCGGTGGGCGCGTCGGCGGAAACAGTGACAACGCACATGCGTCGTGTGACCTAGGTATGTGTGCCGCGGCTGTTCCTGACGTGCCGCGCAAGTGCCGTAGAAGGCATTTGTCTGGCAATGCTGCAGGTCCCCGCGTATGGCTGTATGAGGGCGCGCTAGGGTACGTTTACGAGTTTAAATATAGTGAGGGGAGGGTCGTGTTTCTCGGGGAAAATGTGTGTACCGGGGAGCAGTGGGGGCATGGAGGGACACGAAGTATGGCTGTAGAGGACTGGTTGATATTTCGCACTGAGATATGTACTGATCTCAACCAGCGTGGTGATGAGAACGATGCTTATGTCATACAGTGGGCCAGTCCTGACAGTCAGCAGTTATTCAGGGTATTTGCCAATCGTTTTGATGCGCACACTTCAGATTTCATTCTGATAAGAGTGTGTGATGATAGAGAGCAAATCGTATCGCGGCGTAATCATACAGAGTGGAACATTCACCCCTATCTGGTGTGGTTCAAGGATTTTTACTTTATCCAGTGGGCAGATTGGTGGGGACTGCAAGATGTGTTCGCCAAGATTGACAATGCAATCAGAGAGGACGAGGGTATCTCAGATACTGATGGGGTTAGGAGATGCTTGCACCTGTGACGGGGGCAGCGAAGGCAGCCGCGACCCCGCCTCCTACGGCTGGACCTGCCCTAACCAGTCCTAGCCACACTAGATCAGGAAATCTGTATGGTCCTTTAGTTGATGAGGTCCAAGGAATGGCAGAGGCTATGTCAAAATTAAGTCCGTTTAGGGACCTCCAGGGTGATGGGTCAAGGATGGGGCCCCGTCCTGATCCGCCGCCCTGGCCACCATTGATCGACCCAGCCAGCATCTTTCCAGCCATAGAGGTGCCTAACCCCCATTTTGGAGTAGGGAATGACAACAGGCCCCTTCTCCTGGTAAGGAAACCGTGGTCTTGTAAGGAGCTGGAGGATGCAGTAAAAGGGCTAGGGGACCCCCTCGCTAATGTTCGTCAATGGATTGTAAATCTGCAACAACTTAGACAAACTTACAATTTGGACGGGCAGGAAATTGACTCAGTGTGCAGGAAAGCTTTAGGACACAGATATGGAGGAGTGAGGGGAGGATATACAGGGCGGACTCCAGCGGGGGAGGTTTTGCCCCCTGGAGACCCAGCCTTAGACAACCAAGTTACATTGTTGACAGATAGAGTAAAAAATGCATTTGTTAAACCTCCTGATTACCAAGCTATTGCCCAATGTAAACAGAAAGAAGGTGAGGATGTGCAGGACTATAGGGGACGGCTAGAGGAAGTGTTCAAGGCAAACAGTGGTTTGGACCCCTCTGACACTGTCGCTTCCCCCTATCAGCAACAACTGAAACAGGCCTTGCTGAGTGGGTTTCTTCCGTCCATCACTCACCGCATCCGAAAGCTAAATATTAATACACCCACAGATGGAGTGACTCAAATAATGAATTATGCACAGCATGCCCAAGACTTACAGAAACATAAATCAGAACAACAATCAAAAGCTGCAGTGTTTGCACTACTGGATGTCATTGGTGACAGGGGGAGAGGAGGTCCTTCACAGTACAACAGGAGAGGATTCAGAGGAAGAGGCAGAGGTAGAGGGAGCTCAGGAAGAGGCTTTGGAAATAGGAAATGGAAGGATGATGTATGCTATAATTGCGGTAGACCAGGACACTTTGCCTGTGATTGTGATGAGCAGAACCAGAGCTCAGGGAGAGATGAAGGCAGACGACCAGAAGAGTATAGGAGACCGGGACCCTTTAACTCCCAAGCATGACTAGGCCCCACTGTAGATGAAATGTTGGACCTTGAAGAAATAGTAGAAACTTATTATAATGCAGAAGGGAATAAGGTAATGCCCATTAGAATGCTAAAAATTAACGGAGTGAAAATAAAGTTTTTGTGTGACACAGGAGCAGACAGAACAGTCTTGAGGGATAAAATTCCTGGAGTGACAAAAGGTGATAAAAATATTTTTGTAAAATCAGCAAATGGACAGGTCACCCCTTGCAGTTTCTCCCAAAGTTTTGTGATTGAGGATGAGGCATCTGGCTTTCAGGAAAAGGCAATGGCAGTTTTGTGTCCTAACTGTCCTGTGAACTTATTGGGCAGAGATTTGTTGAGTAAGTTAAAAATATCCCTAGTACCTACTACTAACGGGATGGCAGCCATAGGCCCGGGGGAGGAGATCCCCTCTTATGTGGTGCTGAAACAAGGGGCACCACATTACTGGTGGTCCCTAGATCTGCCCATGCCTGACCCTGGACGCACAGGAGAGCAGCTCCTGCGCCTGCTGCCTGATCCTCAACCACCACACTCAGAAAGTCTCTCACCAGAGCAGATGCATGTCACCCTCTATTATAAACACACCCCAGGTCCAGATTTTGACTATGTACAGAAGTTTGAGAAGTTAGGGCCGCAGAGAATAACGCTTAAGACCCTTTATACTGATAGGAAAGGAAAGGCAGTCTGCTCTGTTAGTCTTCCTCCAGAAGCTAAGCGCCTCTTGAAGGGATGGTCACCTAATCCTCACTTGTCAGTGTCTAAGACGAATGACATGCACTGGGAGGAGTTGAAGCAGTTTTTGAATAAAGCTGAGAGTATTTGTGATTGGCATGAGGATGAAGGGGGCTGGTTTAGTAATAGAGTGGGAAGCTGTTTTTACAAAAACTTAAATTGGGTTGTAACGGCCACTCCCCGTGCTCACATGGGGGAGGATGACCGAGAATGAGTGTTACTTCTGGAGGAGTTAGATCCGTGTTTGGCTGAGGTGCCTGACAGTTTCTGGTCTCGAAGCAAAACTGATGTAGGCCTATGACCACAGCTCCAGAAGTTATTATTAAGGCCAAATCCGATTATAGACCTAGGATAAAGCAGTATCCCCTTAAACCAGACGCCCTTCAGGGAATCAGGCCTGTGGTACAAGAGATGCTTGATGCAGGGATCCTAGTGAGGGCACCAGAGGCTCAGTGTAACACTCCTATATTCCCAGTGATCCAAGACTTAAGGGAAGTAAATAAAGCAGTTGAAAGTAGGGCCCCGTGTGTCCCAGATCCTCACACTTTGCTGAACCATATAAAACCTGAGATGAAGTGGTTCATGGTTGTGGATCTCAGTAATGCTTTTTTCTCTATCCCAGTACATCCAGACTCACAGGGATGGTTTGGGTTCACCTTTGAGGGAAAGAAACTCACCTACACCAGGTTGCCACAGGGTTATGTTGATAGCCCTACTATATTTGTATCAGAATTGGAAAATTGCTTATCTACATTCCATGTGCCCTAGCATAGCCAAATTTTGACCTATGTGGACGAGATCTTAATTACATCAGACACTCAGCAGCACAACAAAGACACAGCGATAGCACTGTTCAAACATTTGGAAAGAACAGGCAACAAGGCATCTCCAAAAAAGCTACAGTGGGCTGCTGCTGAGGTTGTGTTTCTGGGGCATAAACTGACACCTGAAGGCAGAGCCTTAACTGAGTCTAGGAAAACAGCTATTCAGCAGGCCTGTAAACCTGTCACCAAGCAACAAAGATGCAATTTTTGGGTTTGTGTAACTACTGTCGACAGTGGATTCCAGATTATGCTCAAGTAACACAACCTCTGTTAGACTTGATTTATGAAACACCGATGGCCATGAAGCAGGAAATACAATGGACTTCGGAAGGAGAACAGGCTTTCTGTGCGTTAAAAGAGCAGTTAGTGACCACACCTGTCTTGAGTCTTCCAGATTATAGTAAACCCTTTGTTCAAACTGTAGATTGTAAAGGGAAGTTCATGACCTCGGTGCTAACTCAGTTGTCAGGAGGAAAGCAGAAGCCAGTAGCCTATTATTCTAAGAGGCTGGATCCTGTGGCTTGTGCTTTGCCTGCCTGTGTCAGAGCTGTGTGTGCAGCTGCAATGGCAGTACAAGCCTCAGCAGAAGTAGTACTTTTCCATCCACTTACACTGCTGGTCCCACACTCAGTTGACTTACTTCTGACAGAAACTAAAATGTCATTTTTGTCACCAGCCAGACATCTGTCAGTCATGGCGCTCCTAATGTCTCAGCCACATTTGACTATAAAAAGATGCTCTACACTCAATCCATCTACATTATTACCCACAGCTGAGGAAGGCACACCACACTGTTGTATTACAAACACTGAGGAGACATGTAAACCCCGTAGTGATTTGAAAGATGTAGCCTTAGCTGAAGGGGACGTGTGGTTTGTAGATGGTTCTTGTTTTAAAAATGACAAAGGAGAAAATATGTGTGGGTTCGCAGTAGTGTCACTACAGGATGTCTGTGCGGCAGGGCAACTTCCTTCACATTTCTCAGCACAGGCTGCAGAAATAATAGCCTTAACGCAAGCATGCAGGCTAGCAGAGGGGAAGAGTGTTACAATTTACACAGACAGCCAGTATGGTTTTTCAACTCTTCATTTCTTTGCTGCACAATGGGCTCGCAGGGGAATGAAGACTGCTGGAGGACAGTCAGTTAGACATGCCCCACTCTTAAAAGAGTTATTACAAGCTGTCATGTTACCAAAACGACTCGCTGTCTGTAAATGTGCCGCACATACGAGGAAACTAGATCCAGTATCCAAAGGAAACAATAGAGCAGATGCTATAGCAAAAGCAGCAGCGCAGGGACAGTTTGGAAAATGTAACCTGTACCTCATGGAAGAAGTGAAACAGCCTATAGACCATGAAGTACTTTCAGACATGCAGAAAAGAGCCCCACCGGCTGAACAGCAACTTTGGCTCAAAGAAGGAGCCATAATTGAGCAAGACCTTTTTAAAATTAAAGACAAACTTTGCCTACCTAGAAGTCTCTATCATACGGCAGCTATTTTTACGCATGGGCCTTGCCATGTGTCAACAGGAGGGATGGTATATGCAGTGGAAAAGTATTTTCATGCACCAGGTTTTAATAACTACTCAAAAAATTTTTGTAAATCCTGTTTGACTTGCTGTAAGCATAACCCACAGGGAAATCTCAGACCAAAGAGAGGGAGATTCCCCAATCCGGACTATCCATTCCAAGTTATTCACATGGATTTCATAGAGTTGTCACAATGTCAGACATACAAGTACTGTCTTGTTTTGATAGATGCATACTCTAACCCCAACCGGTCGAGGCAGATGGCCGCCCAAACTGAGCCCGGTTCTGCTGGAGGTTTTTTTCTTCCGTTAAAGGGAGTTTTTTCCTCTCCACTGTCGCCAAGTGCTTGCTCATAAGGGAATTGTTGGGTTTTTAGTTTTAGTTTTTGTAAAGTGCCTTGAGATGATTTGTATTGTGATTTGGCGCTATACAACTAAAATTGAATTGAATTGAATTGAATTGAATTAAGTGGGTTGAGATTGTGCCCAGCAAAAGTGCTGATGCACTGACAGTGGCCAAAGCGCTGTGCAAAAGTATAATCCCAGATCATGGGATTCCACAGCGAGTCTACAGTGATAATGGTCCACATTTTGTAAATGAAGTAGTTACGCAGATGTCTAAACATCTGGGGTTTGAATTGAAAAACCACTGTTCATACCATCCCAAAAGTGCAGGCCTGGTAGAAAGAACTAATGGCACTATAAAGATGAGACTGAGGAAAACTATGGAGCAAACGGGAAGGACATGGGTGGAATGCCTCCCCCTGGTAAAAATGTATATGAAGGTCACGCCAACAGACAGAGGCCTGACCCCGTTTGAAATCCTTTATGGAAGACCTTTTACACTTCCCATTTGTGAAAATGTGTGTGAAAAACCTCAAGGAGAAACTACTCTAGCTGAATGGATGAGCAAGATGTTGCAAACCAGAGAAGTCATGAGTGCAAATAATCTGCCAAGAAATGTTTTGTCTCCACAGGTGCAGAGAGTCAAACCTGGTGACCAAGTCCTGATAAAGGTCATCAAGAGGAAGACCTGGTCCACTCCCAAGTGGGAGGGGCCCTATACAGTGATCCTGACCACTCCCACTGCAGTAAAGATTCAGGAGAGACCCACGTGGATTCACCAGAGCCACTGCAAGATACTACAGCCGCTAGGGGCCGAGTAAGGTGGAAGTCGGCCGGTATCAAAACCCTTGGCTGCTGAAGAGACCATCTGATCCTTACTCCCAGCTATGGCTCTCCATTGGCTGATTCTGTGTTTAGGGACACTAAGTATTGTCTGTTATGCAAGCACAGTTTGTGTAAATGCTGATTATGTGTAACTGATTGTGCTCTGACAGAGGACCAGAGGTGGTCGCCCAGGAGCCTGGGGGCCGGTTGGGAATTTTTCCTTTATAGAAGGTTTTCGCCCAACCCCTCACAGAGCCTTGCTTCTCCAAATCTTGTTTAGTCATAATGACGAGTTTCCAGAAAATCCCAAAAGGAAGATGGAAAACTCTGATACTATGGTGAAAATGACAAACAGGAGGGAAATGTTAGAATAAGGGCATTGTAAATTGCTAACTGTGTTATGAGAATTGTCATTTTGCAGACAGATTTATGTAAAGGGTGCAACCAGGCATATCACAGTTAAGGATGTTCTCTGTTTTTCTGTGCAAATCACCAAGACATGTGAATATATGGATGTGAACTCTGTATGAACTTTGAAGATAGCCTATGTTTCAACTCTCCCCTATTGTGTAAAGTGAGACGGTGCCTGGAAGTCATGTAACCACATCACATATAAATTAAAGTGTGCTAGGTTGGACTCTTGGCTGCAGCCGGGGATAGCACCAAGTGTGCATCTCCTAAAAGTCACGAGCTCAACCTGGAACAAAGAAAGGAAAGTCTCTGTGTAAATGTTTGATTAGAACCAACAGTCACGTTTTGCACAATAATACGTTATTTAAGTACGCCACTCAATATTGTCATTAAATTTACATTCAACAAGTTACTGCTTTGAAAGTTGGCAACTGTGGATCATGTTTATACATTGTAATGATAATGAAATTATGCATCCGTGCTAATCGCGTAAAGATGTCCGTACTTGCAAACATAACGCCATGTACATTACGGCTCCGACCCATTAAACTGCGTAATTTATTTTTCGGAGCAAATATGTTGCGACGTTAAACTAACGTTAGCTTAGTGAGCAGCTGCTAGCACTAGCAGCTATGCAGTCAGTTAATATCAGGCCCAAGTGAACTGTAACTTGGACAACTAGCTAACATTAAAGGTTAGCGTGCTGCTAGCAACCCTGCTCTTAGTACGCCCAGTTGCTAACAGCACGCTAACGGGAGCCATCTAAATTTATCCCGTTAGCACATGGGAAACTGCGTCCACGCATGCAAACTTTTTACACCGTCATGTGTGACAGAAAGCGACGTCACCGAACGGCGCTGTTTTTGAAACTGTACTCGACTTTTTATAGCATAAAGACTTAAAGCAGAAGAACAAACAATATCAAATTAGCAAAGTCAAAATCAAATAAAACACACTTGTTGCAGACATGAAGAAAATGATGGTACCACCGATAACCAAACAGTAGCGTCTTTGCGGAACAACACGGCCTACTGTCATTGGTTAAAATTCCAGGTGTGTTCTTATTGGGTGAAATGATACACACTTCCGGAAGTGTGTATCTGAGGCATTACCAGTCCCCAACCTGTAGTGGCCACTATAGAGCAAAAATTTCACACACACTTTTCTGATCTTTGTCACCTAGTGGGCCAAGTGAGAAAAATGCAAGAGACACATCAGGGGAGTCTCCTGAGCTATATTTCATTGAAATCGGTGTGGGGCCCAGCATTTTGGGCCCCACAAAGGCTTTGGGCCCCTCACTGTTGGTGGGCTCCCTGAGCTAAGGCCCCACCAAGTAATAAATGCAAGTGCACTCACACACACACACACTCACACACACACACACACAAACCCCCCAAAATAATTACTTTATCACTTTTCCCCATACAAATTAATTACTTTATTAATTACTTTGTCATTAATTAATATAAAGTAAATACTATTAAATTTAACTAATTTCTTCAGAAATTGCATCGGGATTGCTGACCGCTGCAAAAAGCTCGGGGCAAACCGCATCGCTGGCCGCTAAACAGCTGAAGCACATTTTGAATCGCCTGATGCAGTTGGAATAATCGAAAACTACGAACTGTAGTGAGGGTGCTTTTATTTTGAGAAAATGCTATAAAAAGGATTTTATTTTGAAAAGACAAAGACCTGCAGGAGACTCATGGGACCTTACACTAGAATCTGGACTTTATTTTGAATATTCCTTATACTTTACAAAAATGTAATATCATCCTATAATTCATTTTGGAACATTTAAGTGACTTTAAAATTTAAATTAACTGTTGCTCGCTAGTATAGGAGCTTTCTGCACTATGTGAAAGAAATAAATGTGACTGAACATAGATGTGGCAACCTCTGATCATAAATGTAACATCCACTCCTGCCAGTTTACCATCTGTGTGTACACTGCAAGAGACTATGAGATTATGATCATGCAGTTTCTCTGTGTAAGCAGGAAACAGTGCTCGAAATGAAATGATGTATTTGTTTTTGCAGACTTTCAATACACCTGGCTAGGCACCTTTTACAGTGATATGTGTTATTATTCAATTCAATTCAGTTTTATTTGTATAACACCAAATCACAATACAAATCATCTCAAGGCACTTTACAAAAACAAAAAACCCAACAAATCCCTTAAGAGCAAGCACTTGGCAGTGGAGAGGAAAAACTCCCTTTAACGGAAGAAAAAACCTCCAGAAGAACTGGGCTCAGTTTGGGTGGCCATCTGCCTCGACCGGTTGGGGTGAGTGGATAGAGCAGAGAGAAAAGAACAGCAACAATAAACAACAAATGGACACTCCAGGTTGGTGGGGCCAGTAACTGCACATCAGCCATATACAGCTCCAGGACCGGGGACACCTGCAGAAAGTACACAGAGAGAGGGAGAGAGCACAAACTAGGGGAGAGAGAGCACAAAGTTGGTGACATTCAATGGTGGAATATACATGTGAGGGGGGGAGGAGAGGAAGGGAAGGGAGGGGTAGGGGAGCTCTGTGCACCGATGGTTCTCGGGCAGTGTAGGCCAATAGCAGCATAACTCTCAGGTTTAAAACCAGGTAGAGTCTTTGGTGAGGGTGGTTACTCGCTAATACCGGAGTAGTAGTGACAGATGAAGTGGTTGAATCCGGGTGGTTTCCACAGAGCAGAATCTAATCCCCACGTGCTTTAAAGAATCCATCATTGTTCCTGTCCCAAAGAAACCACATCCTGTAAGCCTCAATGATTATAATCCTGTAGGCCTTACCTCAGTAGTGATGAGGTGCTTTGAGCAGCTGGTCAGAGAATTCATCACTTCATCACTGTCCGACACACTGGACCCATTACAGTTTGCCTACCGCACAAACAGGTCAACAGATGATGCCATTGCTCATCTCCTTCACACATCACTCACACACCTGGACACTAGAAAGGGGAATTATGTTAAAATGTTGTTTGTCGACCACAGTTTAGCATTTAATACTATAATTCCCTCCATACTCACCATCAAGGTGGAGCACCTGGGACTCGGCCCATCTCTGTGTCAGTGGATCTCCAATTTTCTAACTGGCAGACCACAGGCAGTACGGATGGGCAAACATGTCTCAGCCTCCCTCACCCTCAGCACCGGACCCCCCAGGGCTGTGTTCTGAGTCCCCTGCTGTACTCACTCTACACGTATGACTGTGTGGCCAAGGTGCTCAGGAACTTTTACTCCTGGACCATAGAGAGCATCCTGACGGGAAACATCATGACCTGGTTCGGGAACAGCACCATGCAGGACAGATGAGCTCTACAGAGGGTTGTGCGATCAGCTGAGCGCATCATCCGCCCTGAGCTTCCTGACCTGCACTCAATCTACAGCAAGCGGTGCTGGACCAAGGCCAAGAAGATCGTGAAAGACCTCAGCCATCCCAACAATGGACTGTTCTCTCTATTGTGGTCAGGGAAGCGCTTTCGCTGTCTGAAGACCATCACAGAGAGACTGAGGAGAAGCTTCTTCCCGCAGGCTATTCGGTCTCTGAACGAGAACACTACTTAGACCTACCTGCTCTCTCGTACAACAACTCACACACCACAACACCTGCACATGAGACTGGACATTGCACATTGCACTTTTGCACACTCAAGCACATAATACTGGACTTATTGTACATTTGCACACCACAACAGGGGAGCACTGGACATTGCACCCATTATTCCCATCCCTTCCAATACTGTACATACTGCACACTATAAATAGTTTTTATCCACATTGCAAATCTATATATTTTTATCTTATCTTATTGTATATTTGCAAAGTTATAATTGCACTTGCAAATTCATTGTTTATTTTATCTTATATATTTGGCACATTTATTATTGTTTTTTTTTCTTTCTTATGCTTATTCTTGTGCTCTTATTTCTTTATAATAAAAAATAAATAAATTGTGTACGTTAACTGAGGTCATGGGCAGTTGTGCTAGCATTTCACTGCATATTGTACTGTGTATGACTGCATACGTGACAAATAAAAATTTGAATTTGAATTTGAATCTGGGGGAGAAGGTTTCCTTGGTCAGAGGATCCAGGGTATCTGGTTTGACAACACAGAGAAGACAGAGATTAATAATAGCAAAGAATCCCTTCCCACTAATTGACAGTCCCTTCAGGAGCCTTGGAAGTGGAGCATGGAACAAAGATCAGTCTTCTTATCTGGGCTTACTAACGACTTGGAGAATCCAGGAGTCTTATTCAAAGTCTTAGATCATTTGTTGAAAACTGAAAAACTCCTCTTGTGCGAAAAGCAATCCTCTGTGCTAATCCATAACATAAACATGAGTGAACAAAACTTAGCTCAAATTAGTTCCTCTGGCTGTCGTGTGCATCGAGGCTGCAAGGTCCCCTTGGGCAAAAATCATTCCTTTTGAGAACACAAGGGAAAAGCCACTTAGGTTAGCGTGATGAAGCAAGAAGGTCCGTGATCAGCAACTTCCATAAAATTATCAGGTAGCGTGAAGTGGGTCGAGGCAAACAGTGGTGATTCATAGGCCAAACAACGCAGGCATAACAGACAACCTTGCAGTTTGTCTGTGGTTGAGAGAGGGTATACAGTGGGTACGGAAAGTATTCAGACCCCTTTAAATTTTTCACTCTTTCTGTCATTGCAGCCATTTGCCAAAATCAAAAAAGTTCATTTTATTTCTCATTAATGTACACTCAGCACCCCATCTTGACAGAAAAAAACAGAAATGTAGAAATTTTTGCAAATTTATTAAAAAAGAAAAACTGAAATATCACATGGTCATAAGTATTCAGACCCTGTGCTCAGTATTGAGTAGAAGCACCCTTTTGAGCTACTACAGCCAGGAGTCTTCTTGGGAATGATGCAACAAGTTTTTCACACCTGGATTTGGGGATCCTCTGCCATTCTTCCTTGCAGATCCTCTCCAGTTCTGTCAGGTTGGATGGTGAACGTTGGTGGACAGCCATTTTCAGGTCTCTCCAGAGATGCTCAGTTGGGTTTAGGTCAGGGCTCTGGCTGGGCCAGTCAAGAACGGTCACAGAGTTGTTCCGAAGCCACTCCTTTGTTATTTTAGCTGTGTCCTTAGGGTCATTGTCCTGTTGAAAGGTGAACCTTCGGCCCAGTCTGAGGTCCTGAGCACTCTGGAAGAGGTTTTCTTCCAGGATATCTCTGTACTTGGCCACATTCATCTTTCCTTCAATTGCAACCAGTCGTCCTGTCCCTGCAGCTGAAAAACACCCCCACAACATGATGCTCCCACCACCATGTTTCACTGTAAGAATTGTATTGGGCAGGTGATGAGCAGTGCCTGGTTTTCTCCACACATACTGCTTAGAATTAACGCCAAAAAGTTCAATCTTGGTCTCATCAGACCAGAGAATCTTATTTCTCATAGTCTGGGAGTCCTTCATGTGTTTTTTGGCAAACTATGCAGGCTTTCATGTGTCTTGCACTGAGGAGAGGTCTCCGTCGGGCCACTCTGCCATAAAGCCCCGACTGGTGGAGGGCTGCAGTGATAGTTGACTTTGTGGAACTTTCTCCCATCTCCCCTACTGCATCTCTGGAGCTCAGCCACAGTGATCTTTGGGTTCTTCTTTACCTCTCACCAAGGCTCTTCTCCCACGATTGCTCAGTTTGGCTGGATAGCCAGGTCTAGGAAGAGTTCTGGTCGTCCCAAACTTTTCCCATTTGAGGATTATGGAGGCCACTGTGCTCTTAGGAACCTTGAATGCTGCAGAAATTCTTTTGTAACCTTGGCCAGATCTGTGCCGTGCCACAATTCTGTCTCTGAAAAGGGTGTCTCTCAAAAGGGTGCTTCTACTCAATACTGAGCACAGGGTCTGAATACTTATGACCATGTGATATTTCAGTTTTTCTTTTTTAATAAATTTGCAAAAATTTCTACATTTCTGTTTTTTTCTGTCAAGATGGGGTGCTGAGTGTACATTAATGAGAAATAAAATGAACTTTTTTGATTTTGGCAAATGGCTGCAATGACAGAAAGAGTGAAAAATTTAAAGGGGTCTGAATACTTTCCGTACCCACTGTATATCTGTGAACTGAGGATACAGGAACACAGGTGAATTCAATAATGCAATCAGTCAAGAACAGATAGGATAAGAACCAGATCCTGTATGATCCTTCATAGTAAACAGATAGGATAAGAACCAGATCCTGTATGATCCTTCATAGTAAAAGCGTGAACCAGGAAGTCAAGTTGCTGATCATCACACACACATCTGTACGTTTAAGGTCCAACAAAACAAATGGCATGCCAGGATGAAAAGAAAATCAAACAGTCCAAGAACTCTGTACAGTAGATCTCTGTAATAAAACTGCATAAATCAATGTAAAACAGAAAAAGGTGGATTATATTTAGAGTGGAATTAAATGTTCACCTGTACCTTAGAATTTTGTTTGATACTTTTTAGTAAGACAGAAAGAATGATAAAAAGCAATCTCTGTTTTTGTACAAAACCATTCCTGTTTTCTATTACCACTGGCAGCAGAATGAGGGAGGGTCAGCTGACTTGGGTTGGTCCATGCAAATGTATTCCCAACATAGCTTAGTAAATGCCACTATTGGTCTGAATCAATTACATGCCTCTAGTGGAGCTTAGATCATATGTAACAGTGCCCCCTCTCTCCTCCATTCCTCAGTAAAACAAACCTGTCAAAATTTTAACTCAGTATGTTGTGTATTGTCCCAGAAATCTAAGGCCCTGGGGTAGACTGGGTTCTGTGTGTATGTGATTACATGTTCATGTAAGTCCCAAAATACTCTATTGGAACAGGTGGGATCAATGGCATGTAAGTAAGGGATCAATGGCATGCACAGGAAATCATGGACAGGATGGAGACTTGGCTAAAATAAGTTAATGTGTACCAAAACTGAAACTAAATACAGGATAGAGAGCAGGGGAAGCCTACTGACACACACTGTCTCTGTCTTAAATTTATGAGCATAACTGTCCTCTCTGCTCCAGACCAATGTCCCTGTACTGTTAAATCTTTCCTAAAGAACCTAGAACTAATTGAGTAAAATTGAGCAAATTAAGTAAATATAAGGGCATGATTAAAGTGTTTAGAAAGTAAAGAAGCTGAATCCAAAATTAACAGGTGTTTATAAATATTTGTCTTTTAAATGTGCAAGCTGATGTTGCTGGATAATTGCTTTGCTTAATGTGCATATTGTTGATTGCGATTGTTAACATTGCGTAGTTGTTAATCCCAATATAGAGAAAATAGATATGGTAGAAAGAGTAAGAAGGAATGGATGAATGAGAAAGGTGTTTGCTAAATGTGGTTATATTCATATAGATTGAATTGTGTTTGGTGTGTGCTGGGGGAAGTATGTGGTATATTGTTGAGTATGGAAAGATAAGGTCAGTACTTAATGAGATACAGTTGAATGTTTCTAACGTCCAGTACTGAAGTTGTGTGTTGTAAAGTAAGAGATAAAGAGTGTGGAGTACTCAAGTGTGAGTGAGGTAATTTAGTAGTTGTAAGTGTAGACAGAGATTGGAATAGAGCTCAGTGTGACCCGTGCCTGAACTGAGGGTCAAGAGGTTAAGTCTGATTAAATATCCTCACAGGGGTGATACAGACTAAAAAATAACCTAAAGGCAGGTCTGACCAATATCACCGTGCCCTCTCAGGGGTGATAGGTAGACCTTCAGGGCCTAAAGGAAGTGCCTATGTTAGAGGACTGTGAGTGTAGCTACCAGAAGAAGAGATTAGTAGAAGTAGAAGTAGAATTAAGGCCTTGTATATACAGTATATGTAAAAAGCTGCTTGATGCTAAATAAAGAGTAAGTTGCAAATGAGTAGTGTGTAAAAAGGTTGCTTATGAAAAGCTGCTAATAATGAATGTATATTATTGCTTGTAATGTTGTATGACTTTTGCAGCAAGACCCTTACGTTCAGGATGAAGCACCCAGCGGTATTGAAGTGTATAGGTTGACATAAAATAAAACAGCATCAGTCCAAGACTTTTTGTTCCAGAGCTCTGTATTTTTTCTTTACTTATGACGAGACAATAATGTTCCAAACCACTTACAACAAAGCAGCAGGTGGTAAGATCAAAAACTCCATTTGCAGGTTCATCAACACTGGCAACAAAGGTAACAAAATGTCCCCCTCTGACACAAAACACACCCACTCAAACCCTGATCATCCAGACATTTGAAGTTAAAGCCTACCCACTCCATTCTATTCTGAAGGTAATTGCAAACAATTAAGTGACTAAAATCTTTACAATTTCACCCAAATATTTACATACCAAACATACAATGACTATTTCTTAACACAGGTAAAACTAAATTCCTAACAAACTAAAATAATATCAAACACAATACCAAATAAATTAACTCCCTCCATCCGCTCCCTCCTCTCATATACATGGCACAATCCACCAGATTATTGCCAACAGCTGGACTCCTGTAGTGGCCTTCATGTGTGCACTCCATGAAAACACACCCCCAGGAAGTAAACCTCAAAGAGAGAGTGGTTAGTGGAGATTAAATGAGGGGGATGCTGGCCAGCTCCCTCACAAATGTGTAAAAATTGCTAAGGTATAAACTATAGTGTAAAACAACTAATGAATAGTAAAGTGGGTGTGTTGGAAAGTGTAAAATATAATTGATAAAATAGATAAAAGAAGAATAAAGTAATAAAAGATATAAAGTAGGAATTTAGGAAAAAGGTGCAGTAAGGTAATACAGCTGAGGAACACCACAGAGGAATTAATTATGTTAAAACACCCGACCAGATGACGGAAAATTCAACGGCGCATGAGAAGATGGCACAGAATAACATCAGGAGGCACACAATGGCCTATTGCCACACAGAGATTGTGTCTGCTCCTCAAACATATAAATCAAATAAATCTGATGTTAGCAGAAGAGGAGTTATTCATAAAAACCTAATAAAAATTAAGACCACTCCTCTAACTGAACAGAAAAACAGAACAGTCAGATGTGGATTATTCAATATCAGGTCCCTTTCGTCTAAATCTCTGTTAGTAAATGATTTGATAACTGATCACTGATCACTGCTCTCTCCCTCTCTCTCTATTCTCTCTGTACCTTCTGCAGGTGTCCCTGGTCCTGGAGCTGTAAATCGCTGATGAGCAGTTACTGGTCCCACCAACCTGCAGTGTCTATTTGTTGTTTATTGTTGCTGTTCTTTTCTCTCTGCTCTATCCACTCACCCCAACCGGTCGAGGCAGATGGCCGCCCAAACTGAGCCCGGTTCTGCTGGAGGTTTTTTCTTCCGTTAAAGGGAGTTTTTCCTCTCCACTGTCGCCAAGTGCTTGCTCATAAGGGAATTGTTGGGGTTTTAGTTTTAGTTTTTGTAAAGTGCCTCGAGATGATTTGTATTGTGATTTGGCGCTATACAAATAAAATTGAATTGAATTGAATTGAATCACCAAATTGACTTACTCTGTCTTACTGAAACCTGGCTACAGCAGGATGAATATGTCAGTCTGAATGAATCAACCCCCCTCAGTCATAAAAATTATCATGTTCCTCGAAGCACAGGTCGAGGTGGAGGAGTAGCTGCAATCTTCCACTCAAACTTATTATTAAACTTTCATCCTCAGAACAGTTATAACTCATTTGAGAGCCTCACTCTTAGTCTCTCACATCCAAACTGGAAAACACAAAAACCAGTTCTACTTGTCATTGTGTACCGTCCACCTGTCCCTTACTCAGAGTTTTTAACTGAATTCCCTGACTTCCTGTCTGATTTATTGCTTCGTTCAGATAAAGTCATTATAGTGGGAGATTTTAACATTAATGTAGATGTTGAAAATAACAGTCTCAGCACTGCATTTAATTCTATATTAGATTCAATTGGTTTCACTCATCCCATCCCATCTGGGATGAGAATCAGCACCTCCAAGTCCGAGGCCATGGTACTCAACCGGAAAAAGGTGGTTTGCCATCTCCAGGCCAGGGGAGAGATCCTGCCTCAAGTGGAGGAGTTTAAGTATCTCGGGGTCTTGTTCACGAGTGAGGGAAGGACGGAACGTGAGATTGACAGACGGATCGGGGCATCGGCAGCAGTAATGCGGTCGGTGTACCGGTCCGTTGTGGTGAAGAAGGAGCTGAGCCAGAAGGCGAAGCTCTCGATTTACCGGTCAATCTACGTTCCCACTCTCACCTATGGTCATGAGCTCTGGGTCATGACCGAAAGAACGAGATCGCGGATACAAGCGGCTGAAATGAGCTTCCTCCGCAGGGTGGCCGGGCGCTCCCTTAGAGATAGGGTGAGGAGCTCGGTCACCCGGGAGGAGCTCGGAGTAGAGCCGCTGCTCCTCCACATCGAGAGGAGTCAGTTGAGGTGGCTCGGGCATCTGTTTCGGATGCCTCCTGGGCGCCTTCCTGGGGAGGTGTTCCGGGCATGTCCCACCGGGAGGAGGCCCCGGGGAAGACCCAGGACACGCTGGAGGGACTATGTCTCCCGGCTGGCCTGGGAACGCCTCGGTGTCCCCCCGGAAGAGCTGGAGGAAGTGTCCAGGGAGAAGGAAGTCTGGGTATCCCTGATTCGGCTACTGCCCCCGCGACCCGGCCCCGGATAAGCGGTAGAAAATGGATGGATGGATGGATGGATGGTTTCACTCAAAATGTTAATAAACCCACCCACTGTTTCAATCACCCCCTTGATCTTGTTCTGACCTATGGCATCGAAATTGAACATTTAATAGTTTCTCCCCAAAATCCTGTTTTGTCTGATCATTCTTTAATAATTTTTGAATTTAAGATGATGGATCATGCAGCGTTTGGAAGAAAATTCCACTACAGCAGATGCTTATCTGACTACGCTGTTAATACATTTAAGAAAATTATTCCATCTTTATTTACATCTATACCAAGTATAAACATAGTGGAGGGCAGCTGCTTCAATCCCACTCCCTATCATATTGATCATATTGTTGACAGTGCTGTAACCTCACTGCGTGAAACGCTTGATTCTGTGGCCCCTCTGAAAAAGAAGTTAGTGAATCAGAGAGGACTAGCCCCATGGTATCATTTAAATATTCGTACCTTAAAGCAGGCATCGCGAAGGCTGGAAAGGAAGTGGCGTTCCACAAACTTAGAGGAAATTTTTCTAGCCTGGAAAAACAGTCTACTAACATATAAAAAAGCTCTCCGTAAAGCCAGAACTGCATAATATTCATCACTAATACAGGAAAATAAGAACAATCCCAGGTTTCTTTTCAGTACTGTAGCCAGGCTGACAAAAAGTCACAGCTCTGTTGAGCCCAGTGTTCCCTTAGCTCTCAGCAGTGAAAATTCAGCAGATGCTTCCTATACCTGCAATAAATGAATCTTCTACTACAGTAGCTCTTGAATCATCTGTAAGACCTCAGTTATGTTTAGACTGCTTCTCTCCCATAGATCTCTCTGAATTTACATCAGTAGTTGCTTCATCGAAATCATCAACGTCTCAATCATCCTGACTAGACTGCTTAAAGACACCCTACCATTAATCAACTCATCTTTCTTAGACTTAGTAAATTTATCTCTAGTATCAGGCTACATACCACAGGCCTTTAAGACTGCAGTAATCAAACCCTTACTCAAAAAGCCTAAACGTGATTCAGGAGTCTTGGCTAATTATAGACCAATATCCAACCTACCATTTATTCCTAAAATCCTTGAAAAAGCTGTTGCTAAGCAGCTATCAGACCACTTACACAGGAATGAACTATTTGAAGATTTTCAATCAGGATTTAGAGCACATCATAGTACAGAAACAACACTGTTAAAAGTCACCAGTGATCTTCTCTTAGCCTCAGATAATGGACTTGTTTCTATACTTGTCCTAGACCTTAGTGCTGCATTCGACACTATTGACCACAACATCTTATTACAGAGACTGGAGCATGTGACTGGTATCAGAGGAACAGCGTTAAAATGGTTCCAATCCTACTTATCGGACAGTTTCCAGTTTGTTCATGTCCATGATGAACCTTCCACACGCACAAAAGTTACTATTCATTAGCTATTAATTACCACTGCTATACAGATGACACTCAGTTGTATCTATCTATTAAACCTGTTAACACAAACCAGTTAACTAGACTTCAAGCGTGTCTAACTGACATAAAGGCCTGGATTACCAGTAATTTTCTACTTTTAAATTCAGAGAAAACAGAAGTTATTGTATTTGGGCCTAAAAACCTCAAAAATAACTTTTCTCAAATTATAGCTACTTTAGATGGCATAGCCCTGGCCTCTAGCACTACTGTCAAAAACCTTGGAGTTATTTTTGACCAGGACACGTCCTTTAACTCATGCATAAAACAAATCTCTAGAACTGCCTTCTTTCACTTGCGCAACATTGCCAAAATTAGGAACATCCTATCTCAAAATGATGCAGAAAAACTAGTCCATGCATTTATTACCTCAAGGCTATATTATTGTAACTCATTACTATCTGGATGTCCCAGTATCTCCATAAAAAGCCTCCAGTTAATCCAGAATGTTGCAGCCAGAGTCCTGACAGAAACTAGCAAGAGAGATCATATTTCTCCTATATTAGCTTCTCTTCATTGGCTCCCTGTAAAATACAGAATAGAATTTAAAATCCTTCTCCTCACATACAAATCCCTTCATGATCAAGCTCCTTCCTACCTTAAAGACCTCATAGTACCATATTATCCCAATAGAGCATTTCGCTCTCAGAATACAGGTCTACTTGTGGTTCCCAGAGTTTCCAAAAGCAGAATGGGAGGCAGAGCCTTTAGCTATCAAGCTCTTCTCCTGTGGAACCAGCTCCCAGTCTGGGTTCAGGAGGCAGACACTCTCTGTACTTTTAAGGTTCTCTCTGTACTTTTAAGGCTAGACTTAAAACCCTCCTCTTTGACAAAGCGTATAGTTAGGGCTGGCATCAGGCAACCCTGAACCATCCCTTAGTTATGCTGCTATAGGCCTAGACTGCCTGAGGACCATCGGTGCACAGAGCTCCCCTACCCCTCCCCTCCCTTCCCGTCTCTTCCTCTCCTCCCCCCTCACATGTATATTCCACCATTGAATGTCACTAACTTTGTGCTATCTCTCTCCCCTAGTTTGTGCTCTCTCCCTCTCTCTCTGTACTTTCTGCAGGTGTCCCTGGTCCTGGAGCTGTATATCGCTGATGAGCAGTTACCGGCCCCACCAACCTGCAGTGTCTATTTGTTCTTTATTGTTGCTGTTCTTTTCTCTCTGCTCTATCCACTCACCCCAACCGGTCGAGGCAGATGGCCGCCCAAACTGAGCCCGGTTCTGCTGGAGGTTTTTTCTTCCATTAAAGGGAGTTTTTCCTCTCCACTGTCACCAAGTGCTTGCTCATAAGGGATTTGTTGGGTTTTTAGTTTTAGTTTTAGTTTTTGTAAAGTGCCTTGAGATGATTTGTATTGTGATTTGGCGCTATACAAATAAATTGAATGGAATTGAATTGAACTGACAGTGGGCCGAAGTGCTGCTCACACTGTGAAGCAAACATTACACTTGCGTTTACAATTATTTAACAGGGGGGTCTCATATATGATGTAACAGTACTCACAGACATACGAGGCCCCAAAAAAACCCTTAGGGTTTGTTATTAGATAATAATGTGCATCATGTAGGTAGAGCCAAATGGTTTGGGAGTGAGGGGAGTTGTGTGTGTGGAAACAGAGTGGTTGTTTTCTACCTCCACTATGATGAAAAATTATAATTTTTACCCCTAATTCTCTTTCGAATCTAGTAACATCACTAAAAGCTACCTGTTGTGTGTGGAGGGGACCAACAGATTCATGTTGTTCTTTAGCACAGTGTAGTATTTACAGATCCCCCATTGGTTTTTTGACCATTATTAGGATTGTACAAATGCTTTCCCTTTCTTGCCATAATTTCACCCTAAGGAACATGGCTCAGCTTCAGCTGTTTGCCCCCACCACAGTTCTCTTTTGCTACACTGACCACAAACTCAAGGTCTCCATCTGACAATGAGTCATCATTACTCTGGATCATTTGTGCGACCTCATCCGTAAAAGCATCTACATCATACCCATCATTCTGCCTTAAAACAACTTGCACGTCGCTAATCAAGCACTGTTCCACAGTTGCTAAGACAATGTTTAGCACCTCACAACACAACATTCTACACGCTCCCCGGGCATGACACCTCGATGGCCCTATTTACAACTGCATTCAGCCGCTCCCTAATGAGCCCAGGTACCTGTTCGGTGTTGTTATCAATGTTGATATCTCTAAAATATAAGATGGCTGGTTCTGCAGCTGCTGAGGAGGGCTATGCGGCTGCTGAGGAGGCTCTGAAGTCACTGAATCAACAACATTGCATGGCATGCTCTATGTGATGTGAGGACAGGGTCCACCTGACGACCTGTCACCTGACGCTGTTCCACAGTTGCTAAGACACCACATTTAGACACAGCACCCTGTGGGTGCTTAATTTTTCTCCTGAGCTGTTCTGATTTCAGATGTGTATTTTCAGTCCATCTGAGAAAATCATCAAATCTACATTGAGATATTAAGAGCAGTCAAGTCAACATGTTCATGAGATGTGTATTGTTCTCACACATCTCACTAGCCCAGCATGAGAATTTGGCATTGTGAAAGTGATCCATACTTGGAATCACACACACACAGCAGTGAACACACACACACAATGCCAATGCCAATCCCGGGGAGCAGTTGGGGGTCCAGTGCCTTGCTCAAGGGTCTCACAGTCGTGGTATTGAGGGTGGACAGGGCACTGGCTATTCACTCTGTGCCACCGAGACTTGAACCTGCAATTTTCAGGTTACAAGTCCGCCTCCCTAGCCATTAGGCCACGACTGCCCCGACATTGCTAACCAAGTCATTATCAGCAGATCCACTAATCTGATAGTCATGTCCATCCAAAACTATTATATTTTGTCTAGAATAGTGGAAATCAGCTCCTGTGTGTCTGTTGTGTGTGCAGCTGTGTATGTGTAAGAAAAATTGTTCTACCCTGCTGTTCAAACACTCATACTTTTTGGGGGTGCCTCCCTCACTATCTGCCAGGAGGGAAGAGGGGAGATAGTCAGATATACATGCCTCTATGTCTGAAGAAATGTGTACAGCTCCTATCCCAGATGTACCACTACCGTCTAGGGCCCTATTTGGGGATGGAATAAAAGACCCAGAAATGGCTTGTAGCATAGCCACATAAGGGTCAGTGATATTGGATTGAATATTACAGGGTTAAAGAAAAATGTCTCCCTAATCAGTCTTTTCACCTTCCCTAATGTCTTACAGTCCCTATGTAAGTGTTTGTTTCCAATTTCTGAATGGTCTTACGTCAGTAGGTTGGCGTCATGACGTCGGGTATTGCGGCGTAGCCAGCACGGGAAGATATGCAATATAATGGCTGTCGGCTTTCCGGGGAAGGAGGTTATTCGAGCATGAGATCTCCTGTGGATTATACGTCGGACACCCGAAACGACTGGATAAAGACTTCGCTTTCTATGAGGAGTATCTGAAGATTTTCATGCTAAAAGATTACTCGCCGGAAAGGACTTTAGACAGTATTTATCAAAGCAACGGGATCTGCTCACGGACATTGTGTTTCTCTTATCAAACGGTGAGATCGATCCAAACAAACTATAAATAGAGACTATTAACACACGCACACTATTGCACAGACTTGTTGTATATGGACATATAAATATATATAGATATGTATACAGGAAGGGGGTGAGGGACTTGGGGCACTTTTAAATAATACAGTTTTGGTGAGAAATTACAACGATGACTTGATTATTTCTCCTTGTTAATATTATTAATCTCTCTTTAAAAAGGACAAAAGCTCCCTTTTAACTTGTGTACACTTTAAGAGTTGTTACATAAAAAGGTGGCCAGTATGGGGCTTGGACTATACTTTTGATATTAGTTACATCTGTTCGATTATTTGTGACTATGGAGGAGAGCGAGACTCAAGGTCATCTGGGTACATTTGCTGAGGACACCCAGATATCACAAGGCGGAGGTAATGAAGCGATTAATGCTGGGAATGTGGTTGAACTAGATTTTACCGCAGGACCATTTGTTACTAGACGTAACCCAACTAGTGAATTAACTTCTATGTTAAGTTCGCTTTTTATTTCTGATACTGAAGAAAAAATTTACAAGGAAGAAGATGACGTTATAGCCATCCAATTAGACAATGTAAAGGTAATACAAAATATGCAAACAGGCATAGATAAACTGAGAGGTGATTTATTGGCACTAATTACCACAGTAAAGTCAAATGAAAATGAGTTTAAACAGGCACTTGAAAGCTCTCTGAATCGGGAGGACAGTCTCAGGCAGGCAGTGGATGCTAGCTTGGCAGACATAAAAGAGTGCTTCAATGAGAGTTTGGAGAAGTTGGAGAGGGCTATAACAGATTGTTTCCTGAGAAGAGAAGCCAAATGGCAGAGTCAATTGAGCAAGATGAGGTCGGCTAGTATTCCAGCCCATCTCAGAATGCAAGCTTTTACTCCAGCTACTCCCAGGTCATCTGTTTTAACTCCCTCGGTTGCTAATGATGACTGCAATGCTAATGTGCAGTTAAACAAACCTGTCACAGTCAACTATGGTCTCACCACAGAATACCCTCCATCTCTAACGCTTAAACCATCGTCGGTACAAGGAGTCTCAGCCTTTGGAGGACAGCCCCCCATTTGTTTGGAGTTTCCAAACTTTGGAGACTCCTGTGAAACAGCGGAAGTGCTCACCTTTGTAGATCAATGTGAAAGCTATTTAGAAATCCGGCCTCTTTCTAGTGCAGAGCTGGTCGGGACTTTGAGTACTGTGCTGCAAGGGCCTGCTCTGAGCTGGTGGAAGGTGGAGAAGAGGAAGATTTCTGATTGGCAGTCCTTCAAGAAGGTCTTCATGGCTGCTTTTTTACCTGAAGATTACCTCACCATGGTTGAGGACAAACTGAGGTCTATGGTACAACAGGCAAGACAGCGCTTGAGAGACTTTGCATATGATTATAGCGCCCTCTGCATCAAATGGAAACCTGATATGGCTGAAGAGGAGATGGTAAGCCATATCCTCAACAACATCAACCCAAAGGTGGCTGGCTGTCTCAGAGGAACAGTACGAACAGTAGAACAGCTGGTTAAAGTTGGTTCTATCGTGGAGAAAGACTGTATGTGGACAAAGGAGTATTGGCGAAAGGTTGGCCACAGTAACACCAAGGAGAGGTCCAATAAGAAAACACATGAGCGACTCCCTTCAAAACATCTGGCAGTTGTATTCATAGCTCACACCAACTTGATGACATCACTAATATTGATTCCAGTGACAGTGAGGAACCGAGAAGTAATGGCTGTCGTGGATACAGGGAGTACCTACCTACCTTTCCTTTATGCAGGAAAGCCTATGGATGAAGATGGGAGGAGAAGTATCGATAAGATCCTCTCACCCCTCTCAGAAGTTCATAATGGTGGATGGTAAAATTCACCAAGCTACCTACCAGAAGAAAATCACCTACAGATGGCATGACAAAATATGCAATCTGAATACCTTCATATTAAAGGATGACCACTTGACTTTTCCTCTTATGGCTGGCTTGGACATTCTGAAAGTAGCAGGGGCCACCCTGGAGGTTGGGCGAAACTGATATAGATCGGAGTCCGAGGGTGATTTAAAATTTTATCCCTTCCTCTCTTATGACCTGACTTCTGTCATTTCAAGCAGAGCAGTGGAGAAAGACAAACATCAGCCAGCCACAGTAAGCTTGTACTACGCCCTTCCATTGACCATAGAAATCCCACTTTCCTTCCTTATACCTCAAGATCATATGGAGTGGGACACGGGCAACAGAATTGAATTGGAAAAGCTCATGGTTGTGTGGCCACATGCCACTTCCAATGTTCTGGGTAAAACAGCAGTGGAGAAACACAAGATCAAACTAGTGAATGAAATACCCATAAAGTCAAGAGCGTATCGGGTTTCTCCCTTCAAGAAGAAGATCATCGAGAAACATGTGGACAAGATGCTCAAGTAAAACATCATAGAGCCTTCTTTTTCCCCATGGTCTTCGCCCGTCGTCCTTGTTCCTAAACCAGATGGGACATCCAGGTTCTGTGTAGATTACAGAAGGCTGAACAGCAAAACAATCCCCGATGCTTACCCCATGTCTCTCATTCATGACATTTTGGAGTCCATGGAGGGAACGACGTGGTTCACCACTTTGGATCTACAGTCAGGCTACTGGGAAGTAGAGATGGACACTGAAAATAAGGAGAAGACTGCCTTTATAACTTCTAAAGGACTATATCAGTTTTGCTCTATGCCATATGGTTTACGAAACAGCTGAACCGTTATCCTCTTGCTCACGCAGTTGTGGTGAATTCAGATGCTCCAGGAATCGTGTTGCAGATGCTGTCTCCGAGGTCCACAGCTCGGACTCAAACAATTATAAATCAAACAACAATTTAAAAGGCTATTACCAAGCAACTAAAAAAAAAGGATGATCAACACATGTATGTGCCAGTACTAAACATGTACATGTGTTGTATGTTATTGTATACGATGGGCGTTTTTATGTGAATTTATTTGTATATTTTAATTAATTTTTTTATATTTCCTAACTGCTTGCATTTCTGTTGTTCTTATATAGTTGTGGAGTCAATGTTTTGGTTGTCATGTCGCATGTCAGTACGAACTGTTATGTTTTGTGTCTGTGGATATACAGTATGCCGTGTTTGTATTCCTGTTTCTTTTTAACATCAGCGTCATCATATGAAAAATAGCCTTTCGGCTAATTCTGGCTTTTTAAACATGTGATCATATCTTTTATGAAATTGCACTATCCCCTTTCAAATAAATTTATCTAATCTGATCTAAACCATTAGGTCAAAGGAACTGCCTGCAGAGCTCAGAGACAGGGTTGTTGATAGGCACAAAGCTGGGGAAGTCTACAAAAAATTTCTGCTGCATTGTAGGTTCCCAGGAGCACAGTGGCCTCCATAATACTCAAATGGAAGAGGTTTGGCACAACCAGGACTCTTCCAAGAGCTGGTCTCTCAGCCAAACTGAACAATCATGGGAGAAGGGCCTTAGTAAAAGAGGTGACAAAGAACCCTGATGGTAACTCTGACTGAGCTCCAGAGATCCTGTGTGGAGATGAGGCAAAGTTACAGTAGGACATCACTGCAGATCTGGGCTTTATGGTAGAGTGGATAGATGGAAACAGTATGTTATGAGGTTGGGGGTGATGGTGAAGGAGAGACAAAGGACCCAAATGCAGGATATAACACAGTCCTTTATGTCTTCCCTGGATTGACGAGGGCTCAGGCACACACACACAGCTGTCAAGATACTCCGCCACTCTGCGTCAAAAATATCTCAGCACTCACTGACTTACACCAATTGCCACTCGGCGTACAAAACAAATTTAACTTTATTCTCTCCTACACATGGGTCAACATAGGTGCTACGTCAACTAAACTAAACTAATGCTCCAACAGTGAACAAAGGAAAACGGGATGTATATATACACTCGAAACCAAGGCTACTGAAACACAGGTGAAACTCATTCCCATAATCAAACATAGGCGCTATACAGGAAATAAACCAAAATAAAAGTCCGAAACCACAATTCAAAATACACCCCATGACACATTATCCAGTCCAGCCAAAAAAGCAGGAGTCTCAAACTCCAGTCCTTGAGAGCCATTGTCCTGCTTGTTTTCCAACTATCCCTGCTCTACCCACTACTGATTACCTGGATCAGGTGTGTTCAGCCAATCAGAAGCTGCAAGAGCAGGGATAGTTGGAAAAAAAGGAGGACAGTGGCCCTCGAGGACTGGAGTTTGAGACTCCTGCAATAAAGTATAAAAGACTGAATTGCTGCTAATTAAGAGTTATGAAAATGGTGCTTTACAAGCTGCGTTAGAACATTCAGCTTTCAAGTCTGCCATATATAGCCCAATGCATATGGCAATAAGCCCATAAGGACTTTTACCATAGACTCTGGGCAACTGTTTTATAACTGCTATAAATATGAAGTCTAGTAGTCTATGGAGAAAGTGCTTTTTGGTCCACTATGTTGCAGTAGTCTGAAACAAATTGGCAGCAAAAAGGAACAATGTGCAAAATTTAGAGAACTTTTTTCCCCTAAATAAACCAGTTTGCTCACTGCCTGAACAATTTTGCATTTCACAATTGTTTTACCCTGTTTCCTGTCCACCTCTCCTGGATCCATTGTATAGTAAAGATAAAACTTTTTGCTGAAATTATAATTCATCTCATAATTGCAACTTGTCAGTTTGCACTGTCATGGACAAATCTGCATCTAAAATCAAGTCCTCGCTGATATTGTATGCACACACTAGCATCCAAAATTAGCTTTGCATTCTCTCTGAACAGATTTGTATTAGTTTATAGTGACCCTTCCGTCTAAAAGCCAATTCATGCTTCTATATTAATATTTTGGTGGTGCAACACAGAGACACCAGCACACTCAGAGTAGCAGTGTACACTATGTTGACCACTGAAAGTAAAGCTGAGGTTTATGGAACGTCATTAGTTTGACAGGTATTAGGTGTTACAAAAAATTAAATATGGATGGTGGAAGATGAAATGTCAAAGAATCATGTCAAATCATTACAATATGATCCGCAACTGAATATTTCACTAAAAGCCACAAATGCTCCAGGAATCGTGTTGCAGATGCTGTCTCCGAGGTCCACAGCTCGGACTCAAACAATTATAAATCAAACAACAATTTAAAAGGCTATTACCAAGCAACTAAAAAAAAAGGATGATCAACACATGTATGTGCCAGTACTAAACATGTACATGTGTTGTATGTTATTGTATACGATGGGCGTTTTTATGTGAATTTATTTGTATATTTTAATTAATTTTTTTATATTTCCTAACTGCTTGCATTTCTGTTGTTCTTATATAGTTGTGGAGTCAATGTTTTGGTTGTCATGTCGCATGTCAGTACGAACTGTTATGTTTTGTGTCTGTGGATATACAGTATGCCGTGTTTGTATTCCTGTTTCTTTTTAACATCAGCGTCATCATATGAAAAATAGCCTTTCGGCTAATTCTGGCTTTTTAAACATGTGATCATATCTTTTATGAAATTGCACTATCCCCTTTCAAATAAATTTATCTAATCTGATCTAAACCATTAGGTCAAAGGAACTGCCTGCAGAGCTCAGAGACAGGGTTGTTGATAGGCACAAAGCTGGGGAAGTCTACAAAAAATTTCTGCTGCATTGTAGGTTCCCAGGAGCACAGTGGCCTCCATAATACTCAAATGGAAGAGGTTTGGCACAACCAGGACTCTTCCAAGAGCTGGTCTCTCAGCCAAACTGAACAATCATGGGAGAAGGGCCTTAGTAAAAGAGGTGACAAAGAACCCTGATGGTAACTCTGACTGAGCTCCAGAGATCCTGTGTGGAGATGAGGCAAAGTTACAGTAGGACATCACTGCAGATCTGGGCTTTATGGTAGAGTGGATAGATGGAAACAGTATGTTATGAGGTTGGGGGTGATGGTGAAGGAGAGACAAAGGACCCAAATGCAGGATATGGGCACACTCAGAGTAGCAGTGTACTAAAAGCCACAAATTTGAACTTTAGTGTAGCTTAGGAAAAAAACAGGCCATCACCAAGGTCATCAAGATTCACTATGAATAAAGATAAGTACAAACTGAATAAAATTAATATTTCAGTCTGGTCCATCAGACCTCTGTCTGCAAAAAGAATAACAAAAAATAAGAGACATAGTTCTCATTAAGCCTTCTTGAATGGCTCAATTTGTCAATTTAAGAATTAAAAAAATCTCATATTATTTGTTTCTTTGATAACATCAAAGCAATGTCAAAGTGGTAATAATACCCTCTAAGCAAACGATGGGTTAACTGAACTGGATCCTGCAAACTTTGAACCATTTGAGGGAATTTAGCAAACAACCTGAGGGAAATGTTTTATATGGGTCAGTTGGGGCACTTGCTGGGAGATGCATTAAATTGGTGATGAAAGAAGCATTGTTTTAGGAGCTGAGGTGCAACTATTCTAACCTTAACTCATGTAGTAATGGACTAATCCATACATTACACCGTTCATTATTTTAATTTTATAATGATGCAGGTAAAAACAAATGCATATACTTAACACTATATGACACACACACACACACACACACCCACACACACACACACACACACACACACATACATAAATATATTTATAGGCTATATTAAAAGAAGAAAGGCACTCATTCATTGAGTCTGCCTGTGTGGATGTAGGCTATATGGCTCGGGTCCCCTGACACCCTTGGCCCCAAGAAAGTCTCAGCAAACGTTCTCGGGGTTAGTGTGCTGGCTCCCCCTCCTGACGTCACGTCTGGAGGCTGGCTGCTCGTGGTACTGACACTGTTCACCTCCAACAGAGAAACTTTCCCGGAGTTCTCAGGCTCTTCTGACTCCGGACCAAGTCAAACAGGGCTCAGTCTGAGGAAGCTGTAGCAGCTCGGGCGCGCTCTGAACTATAGGAAAGCACAAAGCGGGACTATATGTGACATTTTTACCTCACATGCTCTCTTTTGTCAGACTTTTCAAAGTGAAGCTTTGGGTAACGTTGGCTTATTTGGTGTATTCCCATACTGGATTGGAGGTCGATACCCACAGGACTACGCTCAGGAATACAAAACTTTTCCTTAACGCTTAAGTTTTTTACGAGGCCCAAATTAACCTCAACTCACTCCTCTTCTTAAACTTTGTTTGGTATTCGCAGTGGCTATGGGTTGGATTAAATGGGGCCTCTTATTTTGCTTCGGCTCGTGTCTCTCCCTGGGGTGTGTGTCAGCGGAGCAGCAGCAGAGCCAGAGCAGTTTCAGGAGGCTGTACGTGCTGCAGCCCGGGCCGGGGTCGTCCGGAGCAGACGCTGGGGTGCGAGTCAGCTCCATCTCGACGCGTCACGGCTCGGCAGGGCAGCCGCACACGTACAACGTGGAACTCAGCGCAAACTTGCGCGGCCAGGTCCGGAACCGCAGGATGGGGAACCAGGCAGCGTCAGCCCCACAGTTGAGTCAGCAGCAGCAGGCAGTGATCCGACAGGGCGGACATGAGCAGAGCCAGCACAAGCAGCTCATAACTACGTCCGGGTAAGAAACTCTCAGGACGTAGGAATGTCAGCTGGTGGGAAAATGAGAATGAGCCTAATGACTTCCTGCCACTATTTATCACCAGCCAAACAAGCACTAGGCACTTAAAGTGTATGAAAAGTTGGTATAACGAAGAAAGTGTCACCTTCACCGACCTAATTTCATGCTGCAGATTGATTAATAGAAGCATACACACATTTCACTGACCTCACTGACAAGAGAAGTGAAGTAGGTTTGCACACTCACTGGGCCAGTCTGACTACCTGGCAAAGTAAATGGTCAGCATCTTCTTAGATTATATTAATACTGATATTGTCTAATTGTATGTGTGGATATCATGCAGTTGCTCACTTAAAGACACAAGTGTCAGTGCTTTGCTGGGAATGTCTACGTTCCACCCCTGGTTGGCTGTGTTTCGGAGGAAGCTCTCCTTTGTGTCTGTGTGACTGAATGTTTTATCATTTCATGACAGTGTGTGTTTTCTTAGTGTATGTCTAACAGGAATGTGGTGCACTGCAAAGTCACATCAAAAATTGGCATCCAAAAATGTTTAATAGTTGTAAAGATCCTGGAGATTCTTGGTAGACCCACACAGGTGTTTTCATTCATTCCATCTAATTAAACCAGTCCTGTAGAATGTATAGATGGACACAGACTCTTAGCACTCACTTGTCCCTGGCCCTGCTGTTATTTTGCTGCACCTGTTAAGGCCGAGGTGTTAAAACCTTTTAGTTTAGTTTCATAGAGCTCAGTGGCCTTATGTAAGTGTGTCTTGGCTCCACACCCAAATTAACCTGAGCAGAGGTCTAGTGAACCCAGTACAGTCGCACTTGTCATAATAGGAGAAAGTGTTACTGATGGCTGTACAATTTATATGTGACTCTCTCTACTGTTGTGTTTATGTTCTGCTTTTGTTTACCATCACATACCATTTTGTTCAGTAAATGTAGATTAAAGAGATTAAAAATGAAATTCTAGTGGTCAGTATGCAAAGTTATTCATGCTTTAACTACTGGGAAAATAAATTCACACACTTTATTCAAAAGATGACACCTGTCTCATACCTGTCTGCAAACAGTTGCTCTTTTGTGAGTCAACGTGGTACCATTGTGAACCTGGAGCAGCTAAATGGAATTGAGACATCATTAATTTTACACATGTGCGTTACCACTGTGACATCTCAGCATATGAAAATGGCCTGTTAGCTTCTAGCACCTGTTAATGCAACGTGGAATCTTTACCGTTCCTGTTGGTTTCTTTAAAAAGATCGATATCTGGTCTTTTTGGCCTGGATATGTGTGTGAGTGCAAGGCATTTAAAATACTTCTTTTTTTAAATGAATATTTCAGAAGAAACTGTCATAATATTCTAATACTTGTACTAGGACACATGCTGGGAACAAATCAGGTAACTGGATGGATAAATAATCAGGAAGATCCAGTGATGAATTACAATTTATAAAGTCCAGTGTGGGCATCAAATCCATGCATTTCAAGGCTCATCAGACACCATGAATGTGATAATATTATCAGACAAGATTTTTTTTTTTAAATATAGAAAGTTATCAAGATGGCCAGTGTGAATAAACATTGGAAAGACAGTTTTCATGTTGCAAAATAATCCATGAGGAATGTAAGCACATTTACTCATATTTGAATGACAACCACAGCACCTTTCTGGATCACACAGCTGGATAACCCTGTGTTTTTTGCCTGAGCTCTCTGTGTTGGCAACTCTGCTGTGCTGCTGGACTGGTCTCAGTCAAATAAATTATTGCTGCTTTTTCATGCAGAGCTCGAGCTGGAATGAATACAACCTTATTTTCCACCCATTGCTTTTGTGCACTTGAAAACTTGTTGATTGCTTCATCACTTTTCTATATTTCTGTTTTGTTTTGTATACCCTGTTTGGATGAGGTCACTTGAAAACCAGAGTAATAACACACCACCTTTGTAAAACCGACAATATTCAGTTTGTAACACACTGTCAGAAATTGTAATATTTGCTGCAGAATAACTAGGTTTGAGCAGTTCCAGTTGATCAATTTCACCAATGTTTGATTTAACAGAACTTTGTTGTTTATTTGTTTGTAAGTGAACTAGACAGGTAAAGAAAGGACATTTAGAAAATGTAACATGAGGAGTAATGACAAAAGCAGAAAGAAATCTGTAGAAAGTATATAATGATGACACAATGTTTGAAGAAAAAGAGTGTGGAAGGAAGGAGGTAGTTGACACAAAGTGTTAAAAGTGTTGTATGACCACACAGCTTGTGCTTTATGTATATATATCTATATTTCATTTACTTTGTTATACAGAGCAATGACTGGCACACACATGGGTTTATATAACTGGCGTGACATTGAAGTAACTTGTAGTGTTTTTTTTTTTTTCCTTATTGTGTCTTGTTACTGAAGACAATATAGAATATCCATGTCATGATTTCTTTATTTCTGCTGCTGCCGGTCAACTATGGTAAGCATAACATAACCCCTTATGCAGAATATAAATACAGCTATACAGTTATAGCTTATTTGTTCTGTCCTAAAACATCCAGCCAGCTGTGGTGTATTTCAAACAATCATTACAGAAAGTCGGTTCAGTCCTTATTTGAGTGGTTTGTTAGCAGCTGGGAGCATTTGCCTGCAAAGGCTCATGTACTTCCATTCATGCATAGACAGTTGCAGTCAGAATAAGAAGACAGACAACAATTTGCAGAATAGCTTGAGGTCACCAGGCTGTGTGTGGTCCAGCAGCTTGACCAAAGCTGTTCAGATTGTGGCACATCAGAATGTTTTGATGTGTAATTAGTGATACAGTTCAGCTGTGAGAGGAGAGGAGAGGGAAGGGGAGGTCAGGTCAGGACAGGAGAGGTGAGGAGAGTAGAGGGGATGAGAGGGGAGGAGAGTAGGGAGGAGCTCAGCTCACCTTAATGTGCATTTTGTTTTGGTGCTTAAACCAAAAAGCTCTAATGCGGAAATGCTATTTAATTTCAAGTCTCGAAACATCTGTATTAAAACCAATTATTAGCTGAATTGAATCCGATGGACACAAAATTGCACTGTATCATCACAAATTTAGCTGTTTCATTTCTGCATTGTGGACTATGTATAAAGAAATGTTGAGACCCTTACTAGTCAAGTATATGGCAGTACAGTGACAACCAGCTGTCTCATCAGACTGGGCTCAGTGCGGGTTTACCCTTGTTGTACATGTGTCTGCTGTATGAAGAGGTGTAAGTCTGTACTTACATTGTCACAGAAATCAAATCAGTAGCAAGGCTCCGCATTCTCAAGTTATAAGTGACTCATGTCAAGAAAATTCCTCTCATAACTCTTAACACTGTTAAAGGCACTTTGTGTGACGATAACTTGTGACTTCCCATATTAGTCTAGCTTCTAACAGCTCAGTCCAGTCTCTGTGGAATTTTTCCAAACCAAAGTTGTCTAGTATTGTTGACTAATAAGACCTACCACAACAAACACCAGTTACTTTGCTATGACAGAATTCTTGTGCCTTCCCAATCATATTTTGTGTGTTTTAGATAGTGATCAAATATGGAAGCCATCTGATGGAGCCCAGCAGATTTGTATGAGAACTCAGGTAACATTTGGATTTAGTTGGAAACATTTAGTGTCCAACCCCCTCAACCCTGTGGACAATCTGAAATCTAACGATATGGCCTGTTCTTATCTCAAATATGTTCAGAAATCAGAAATAAAGACAGCCCAGCAGGAGATGTATGTGTAGTTAGGTATAGCAGGATTTGATATTTTTGTCTGAGGAAACGAGAGAACCGTATGTCATTTAATGTGAAATCTAAATAAAATAATGTCTCCAAAGGTACTGTAATAGTGAACAATGTGGAAGTTCTGCAATTTTTCTTAATTATATGTTGCATTTGAAGAACAAATCGGCTTATTTTTCTTTACATTTCCATTTAGTTTAATGGTTTCATGTGTTGTCTGCCTGTTTCATATTCCTCTGCTTATTTTTTATTTGCAGGGTAAATGTCTGTGGAGGGCAGTGCTGTCATGGATGGACTAAAGCTCAGGGATCGCAGCGGTGCACAAAGCGTAAATACTCACAGTTGTCCTTTCAACACAAAACATCTTCACATTAATACAGCAGCTCTAGTCTAGACATCATAACACTGGGGCGTCAGCCAAAGTGCTCCAGGTGTCCAAACCATTTTCTTTACACTGCTGAACCAGTTTCTCTTTCAGTTGAATATGAAATGAAGTTACCTGTTGCCAGCACATTGATAATGTCAAACTATGCTTTGTTAATGCCTTGTACAGCAACAATTCAAAATCTGTTGACGCCAGTTACTGTTTGACACTTAAAGATACAGATAGTATGGTAATAAGCAATGAAAGATGATTTACAGGCCACTTTACATGGTGGTGAAACAAAAGTTATACAGAACACAAAATAGATATTTGGTACAAACCCATTAAATGATATTTAGATATTAGTGCTTAGTTTTTAATGGCTTTTTAATTATTTCACATTTTAGTTTAAGCTGAAAACTTTAAATGCAGATAGAATTATTGGTTAATTCAAACTGATTACAAGCATAAACGTAGTGGCTCTTTGTTTTTAAAGACAGAACTATAGTCGTATGAATGAATTGATTCTTTAAAATGAAATGATGATTTGATTATTTGAAAATCACTGCACATCCCTCATAAATTTTAAGTGCAAAAAGAAATTGCACGCGTACATATTGCATGTGCACAGTTTCAGCACAAAATGGTGCTTATTCACAGTTGATCATGCACAGTAAGAGTTGCGATTGCACTGTGGGACACTGACTGATAAACTTTTAATAGCAGCCTGGATTTAAATATAAAAATATAAATTAAGAAATGCCAAACACAGTCCAAGGACTTTATTGCCAAGATGATTTAGCTTCTTTGTGTGCACAATTACCCCAACACAGTTTTTGACACTGCTTTGTTCTGTGAATGTTCCAATGCTCCAGCCTGCTACATGCAATACAAAATAAGGCAAGAAAATTGATAAGCAATTGTTAGGGCAATTCAAATTTGTGCAAACATGCGTTGAATGAATGAGAACTAGACAGTTAACCAGCCAAGTCATAAGAAGACCTATTGTACTATCCAACTGGCACCAGCCTCTGTCTCAGAGTCAAAGAGAAACAGACTTGAAATGGATTACACCTCTTGGCCCAAATGCATTGGCTGGATGAGCTTCTTATTTGCTCAGTCTTTCCAACTTGTTATTCGAGAAGTAAACAACTTTTCTGCAGTGCTGTACCCATCTGTTCAAATCTCTAGAGCTAAAGACTGCTTAGTTGTCTGGAAAGCACTAGGACTCCATGTTTTTGTGTTTAATAGGTCTGGCTCTATCATTATGTATAGAGGTCAACCGATCTATCGGCAGAGCCGATTAATCGGCCGATTTTTTTGCACATTTTAATTAATCGGCATCGGCCGATTTCACTGCAAATTTGGCCGATTTATAGGCAGGCACATCTGCGACCAGTTAAGCGTCGTTGTGGAACACGTGAAGACGTGTTGCTACAAGCAGGTTGTCACGACCAGTGTTTAGTGAGCTGAAAAGTGTCCAAAAATGGTAAGAAAGTACTTATCTTTTGTTTTTAATTTAGCCTTATACATTTCATTGGTTGAATATGAAGCTACTATGAAGCGGCTAAATTATTATAATCGCATACACTTCAGTTAATGATGGCAGGGGAAAACCATTCGTTTCCAAGGCGTAATTACATTGTAGCATATTAGAATTGACGCTGACCGTCATGTGTACAACAAAATGTGAAAGTAGAAGTGCGTGAAATTCAGACGAATATTCTCGCTAAAACACGCAGGATAACGTTCCTCAATAAATGTGTGTGTGCGTCTGACACGCGCAACATCGGCACGATGCTCCCACCAAAAAATACACTTTTAATGAAGAAAGTTAATGTGCACGTTTTAGCCTGAAGTTTTGTCTGAACTGCGCGTTTCTATTTTCACATGCAAATGACTTGTTGCACATATTTGTTTACGCATATTCTTAGACTATGGCCCTTTGAATTATAGCAGTGTTTGTCAACAAACATAAAGATCATGACAGGTACCCTGCAATAAATCAATCCTGGAATAATGCAATTATAGAAAAAGTGAGTTTAAAATGACAAATCTTGTATTTTTTTTTTTTAAATTATAGTCTGATGGCTGAAAAGAAATTTAACCCAGTATGGCAGTATTTCACTCAGCCAACATCAGGGAAGGCCAAGCGCAATATCTGCCAGAAGTTGCTGAGCATGGGAGCAAAAAAAAGCAAGGACAAAAAATACTACAAACATAACAATAATACACTTTTTATTCCTGGGCACTTTTATACCTTGTGAGATGAAGGGCGAAAATTAAAATCGGCCAAACAAATCGGCCAAAAAAATCTGCATCATATATCCGCTATCGGCTGCCCTGATTTCTAAATATCTGCATCGGTATTGGTTAGAGAAAACCACTATCGGTCGACCACTAGTTATGTAAGCTGTAAATTATATAGTAGAATAGTAGGTCTTGTGCGTGGTGTCACCACATATATGATTAAAACTCAGAGCATTCCAAGAGTTTAATTAATATAAATGTTACATCATATTAGTTGTCAAGAGTATCAATTCTCTGATCCAAGAATCAAATACTCAAATCAGATACTCATCAAAACACGTGAATATTTAAAATATATTCTTCCTCAGTAATTATACGGTGGATGTTGCTGCACAACTGCTTTCTGACAATCACTGATCTGACATGAAACTAATTACATATGGTAACTGAAAGAACCTCCTGAGCCTTGTTAATGAAAAACACCCCACACTTCCTCTAACTGTTATGGTTAAGGATTATGGTATGACCAATGTGTTCATGACCCCACCCCTAGTACTGACCTGGGGACCTGCTGAAGTTAGTGAGTTACTCTTACCACCTTTTTTTCAATTCACTTGATCAAGACAATAAAATTACATTTTGTATTACAGAATTGAACATAGTCTTTTTTTTTCCAGCCAGGCTTTTTATTTGACTACACTCAGTGATGCCATGTTATTTATGAACAGTTATTTAAAAAATACACCTTAAGGCTCATATTGATGTGACTTTAATGTCCATTCGGCATGGCTTTCATGTTGACCTGAGGTTTTCATTACATTGATATGCTCTGAATATTGTACAGCATTTTTGTTATCTCAGATTGTAATACTGCTATGTGTGTGTTAAGCACTTAAAACAGAATTTGAGGAAACTTTCAGCAATGATTTTAAGTTTTAGCATTGTTCTCCTAGGAACTTGTAAATAAACATACTTAGCAGTACATACACACACACAATGCCCATTGCCTTTCTACTTTTCTACTTTATGACATTCATCCATCCAGCCATCTTCTTCCACTTTATCCCTAAAGCCCTAAAAGACATTCGCCACAAAAAATCTGCTAGCCCATCCTCTGGGGTCTAAGGGTGTTTTGGGGCCCTGGACAAGTTTTGACATGCTAAAGTGTGATAACACTGTAATCAGTACAAACTGAGCTACAATAATATGTGAACAGTATGTTTATACATGATTGGTCTCTGGCAGCTTTTTGTTGGTAATTTGTGTTCATGAGTTTCACCTGTCCCCGTTATGTTCACCTTTTGTGTTCTCCCTATTTATACCTCCCTTGTTCCTTTATTTAGTTGCAGAAGCATTTGTTAATGTTAGTCCGCGCGTTGTGTGATGCCTGTTTGTAACGCCGAGTGGCGTTTCTGTTGTTTTTGCCTGCCTGCCTGCCGAATGGCGGAGATTTATGTTACGTTTGCCTGAACCCTGGAAATAAAGCCTTTGTTGTCCTGCACCTGGGTCCTCACCTCTCCTCCTTCACACCACACCACCTGCACCTTGTGACAGAATCCTTCTGCCAGATACGGACCCAGCGGACAATAGAACGGCGCGGGAGGAGGCATTTGTTGTGGTGCTCCTCCGCACCTTGAGGGATGTCCTGCACAACGCCGATGACTTCCCGGCGGTCCCCGCCATGTGTTCCCGGCTGGAAGAAAGCATCCGACCCCCCCCAGGCTACGTCTCAAAAGGTCGGTCCGATATTCTGATCACTCTTTTTTCCACCCTCCCTACCTTGTTTGAGATGTTCCTGGGTGGCCGGTTTACTTTTCCCGAGGCTAGGCAAGCCTCCCAAGCGCTGCTTCAGCCCATGATGCTGGGTCTCCTGACGCCAGCGTCACCACGTCCCTCCGCCCTGGCCGGAGCGTTTGAGCAGCCGGTATTCCGGTCGTCGGCGTCCTCCTCTCCTCAGTCCGAGCTCCCGGCGTCCCAGTCGCCAGAGTCCCAGCTCTCGGCATTTCAGTTGCCAGAGCCCCAGCCTCAGACACCGGTTCTTCCGCCATTGGCTCCTGATCCTCAGCGGCTGTCCCCAGCGTAGGCACGCGCCATTTGGCAGGAGCTGACAGCAAAGCCCCTGGCTCCCTGGGATCTGGCCCCCGTCTCCGCCGGCAGCACACCCGCTGCCGCCCTGCCCGAGTCCTTCCTCGCTGCTGCCCAGCCCGAGTCCCTCCTCGCTGCTGCCCAGCCCAAATCCCTCCTCGCTGCTCGACAGCTGCGGCGTCGGAGCAGGGCGGCCTTACCTCCAGTACGGCAGTCCGTGCCCAGTCGCCCCCCGCCGCTGGAGCTCCCAGCCACCACCTCGCTGCTGCAGCCGCAACCTGAACCTCAGTGTGCCGTCGCACACGTCCCCGCTGAGGTTCCATCCCGGATCCTTCCGCCTCAGTGCGCCGACGGCAGCGTCCCCGCGGGGGTTCTAACCAGGATCCTGCACCCTCAGTGTGCCGACGACAGCGTCCCCGCTGAGGATTCCTCCAGGATCCCGCAGCCTCAGTGCGCCGACGCTCACGTCCCCGCTGAGGCACCTTCCCAGCAGTATGAACCCCAGTGTGCCGACGCCCACGTCTCCGCTGGGGTACCGCCCTGGATCCTGAAGCCTCAGTGCGCCGACGACAACGTCCCCACTGAGGTCCCAGCCAAGTCTCCCAAGTCTCCACCCCCGCGCCCTCAGCGCGCCGACGACGACGTCCCCACTGAGGGCCTATCTCAACCTCCGGACCCTCAGTGCGCTGACGACGGCGTCCTCGCTGGGGTCCCAGTCCGGGTTCCCCCGCCGCAGCAGCCAGAGCTTCCCGAGCCGCGGCAGCAGCCCACTCCCGGCGTCCCCATGGAAACCCCCAGTGCGGCCCCGGGAACCTGAGTTCCAGCCTGTTCCCGTCCAGCCGGTTCCCGTCCCTCGACGTCGCAGAGGAGGCGCCCGCGTCGAGGCCCGGTCACCGGCTCCAGCCCCTAAGTCCATTCCGGCGAGACCGGAACCCGAAGCAGAGCTTCCAGGCCCGCCTCTGCTGCCGCAGGTCCAGCAGCAGCAGCAGCACCTGGCCGGGCCTCCGGACCTAGCCCAGTCTTCTCCAGCCCAGTCTTCTCCAGCACAGCCTTCTCCAGCCCAGTCGTCTCGCCGGCCAGGACCTTCCCTGGCTGGTCAGTTGCTGGTCTCCCCACAGCTCCAGTCTCCCACGCCGCAGTCTTCTGAGCCGCAGCGGCCGTTACCTGATCATCCTGAGCCGCAGCAGCTACCAGAACATCCTGAGCCGGAGCCGCCTCCGCTTGCTGAGTTTCCGGAGCCGCTGCCATTGGCAGAGTTTCCAGAGCCGCCGCCGCCTCGGCCGCCACCAGTCTGGTGGACCCACGCCTGTCTGCGAGGCCGCCCTCCCGAGCAGCCCCGAACCTTCGCCTGTCCCAAAGGCCGCCCTCCCGAGCGGCGCCGGACCTTCACCTGCCTGCGTGGCCGTCCTCCGGAACGGCTTCGGACCCACGCCTGTCCCAGAGGCCGCCCTCCCGAGCGGCTCCGGACCTTCGCCTGTTCCAGAGGCCGTCCTCCCGAACGGCCCCGGACCCTCGCCCTTCTCTGGAACTGTCCAGCCGGACGGTCCTGATCTTTGTTCATCCCGGGGTTTGACCCACAGAGCCATCCGGAACTGCTTTGTCACAGTCCGGTTATGGACTCAGCTCCCTCCCGCCCACCCTGGACTTTGTGTTGAGGACAGTGTTATTTTTTCTTCGGCCGTCTGAAATCCGGCCTTGAGGGGGGGGTCCTGTCATGAGTCCCTCTGGGGACTTCCTGCCAGAGGACTCTTATTTTGTGCCTTCCTGTTTTCCCCTGTTCTGGTCTCTGGCAGCTTTTTGTTGGCAATTGTGTTCATGAGTTTCACCTGTCCTCGTTATGTTCACCTGTGTTCTATCACCTTTTGTGTTCTCCCTATTTATACTTCCCTTGTTCCTTTGTTTAGTTGCAGAAGCATTTGTTAATGTTAGTCCGCGTGTTGTGTGATGCCTGTTTGTAACAGGGAAAGGATTTAGCCTTGTGCCCGTTTACGCCGAGTGGCGTTTCTGTTGTTTTTGCCTGCCTGCCTGCCGAGTGGCGGAGATTTATGTTACGTTTGCCTGAACCCTGGAAATAAAGCCTTTGTTGTCCTGCACCTGGGTCCTCACCTCTCCTCCTTCACACCACACCACCTGCACCTTGTGACAGACCCACACAGTGAGCTGCATATTGAGCCTTTCAGTCCAGGAATGTGGCTGAGAGGAAATAACTGCAATGCAATGCAGATGGAAACGTTCGTCATCTGAGTCGCTTTTTTCCTCTGAGGACAATGTAAACTCTTCGTGGCTGTTCGGAACCATCCAAAGTGCTTCTTCACCTATGCAGCGTGTGTAACTCTTATTATGTAAACTCTTATTTGATTGTGTTATACTTACTTTCTCTCTTCTGTCTTGTGCAAGTCTCCCTCTGGCCTCCCTCTAGTGGTCGAGTGGCCATCTATTCTATATATACAGGTGAAGCTACCGAATGGTGTGTGGCTGGAGCAGGAAGCAGTCTTTGACCAAACAACTAAGAAGAACCTGAAACTGAATCCGTAGTTGATCTTGTATAGTGTGAATGCTGATCATCACATTTTTTGCTGATCAGCATTCACACTATTGTGATCCTGTGTCTTTATTATTGTTGGGATTGCTGTGTAAACAGCAAGGCTTTTTCTCTTTATTATTATTCGTTTTTCGGTCACTATCTAGTCCTACACTGTTCGACGTAGAAACGTCATTCAAACACCGTCGTGTTCAGCTCGATGAGGAGAGGATTGCTTCTTATCTTTATTTTTTCCGAGATATTCCAGGTTTTGTTCGAATTTTTCCCATAAAAATGAATGGAGAGAACATTAAAATCCTCTTCAACTTTGTTGTCTTTCAGCTGTGTCAGCATACGTTCAGCTAGAAACACCATTCGACCTTTAAACGGGTCAGAAGACATTAATCTATACCTCTTTGCCTCTTCATACACCATTTTCTCAAAAGTAGTAGAGATTTTTGTCTTCTTTCGGGTAATGCTGTTCTCACGTTGATAGCACCTATGGTTTTTCCACCAGGTGGCCAAACACCCAGAGAATGACTGCTCAATCTCTCATTCATTCCCATTATAAAAGAGCTCCAGGAGTTCTGGTAAAAAACACAAATGAAGGCTGTTTCTAACTCGCCACCAATCCTTCATTTTTTGGAATAGCTTCACAAAAAGTAGATCAGTCTCTTTGTTGAAGCCTCCTGGCTTTGTTTGTTATTTGATTAATTGTTAATTGTTTTTTAATTATTTTGATAGGTCTTTATATTTTTTAATTTGTGAGGTGACGTTTTCTCAGCTTATCATGTATTGTGCGTGTTTAAAGTGCTGTGTCACTGTCACTCCCCCTCCCACTCTGGGCTCAGGTCACCATAGCAACAGCTCAAACACCATTAGCAGGACTGACTTAGGGTGACACTGACTTAGTGTTTTCAATATCAGCCATGGTGTCTTCTCCCAGGAGGCCATGTCCAGCCTTTCACAATAAAAGACTACAGTTATTTGTAAGAAGTTATTACACCTTTGTAAAGTATAATGAATATTGAAAATAAAGTTAGGATTGTAATCTATGATCATGTGAGTCTTCTGCAACACCCTGTCCTTTCAAAATAATTCAAAATAAATATTATGGTTTTTGTAAAGTATAAGGAATATTCAAAATAAAGTTAAGATTCCAATATAAGGTCCCAGTAGTCAGCCGCAGCACTTTGTCCTTTCAAAATAAAAGCTGTTTTATAGCATTCTTTCAATATAAAAGCCCTGAAAGGTGACATTAAAATAGACTTTTGTAATTGGCATACAGCTTTAGGCACCAGCTTTTCCCTTTCAGCCTTTTTATCACCGTACATATGTTTATTCTTTATTCATACTGCTTCATTTCTTCCCTTTTTTCAGTCTTTCCTTCCTTCTCTTTTTTCTCTAAGAAAACATTCCTTCACATATTCCTGATTTGGCTACACAGCCTTTACCTTATTTATGTATTTTTCAGCAATATTTATCAGTTTTTACACTATACATTCTTTCTGTCTATACAGTCTTTCTACAATTTCACTCTTTTGCTGTTTCATTCTTCCCTTTCTTTCTTTAACTCATATTGTTTTTCCCTAAGTTCAATTGTGTTTTAAAAGTGGAAGGGAACTCATTTTATGTTATGGTGAAATACCTTTAGTCGTTATTTATACATAGGAAACAGTTCTTAAGCTTTATTGTGAAAATCTGCAACGACAGGAAGTTCTTGTGTTACTGAAGGTAGCTTGATAGATGAAGAAACGCTGAGTAGAGCGCCAAGTTGTACATCTCCTAGTGTGTCTAAAGCTTTCTCTACGTCTTCGAAAGCAATGGCTGTAAGTTGTTAGATGTTTTATAATTAGAAATGCTTAGATAAATGTTCTAGTGAGGTTTACTCTGTTTTAAAGTGAAAGTGACTTATATGGCCAAGTATGGTAACCCATATTCGGAATTTGTGCTCTGCACTTAACACACCCAGGTGCACACACACAGCAGTGAACATGCACACACACTCGAGGCAGTGGGCAGCCAATGCTACGGCGCCCGGGGAGCAGTTGGGGGTCCAGTGCCTTGCTCAAGGGTCTCACCTCAGTTGTGGTATTGAAGGTGGGCAGGGCACTGGCTATTCACTCTGCAACCGACAATTCCTGCCGGACCTGAGAAGCGAACCTGCAATTTTCCGACTCCCTAGCCATTAGGCCACGACTGCCCCACTTATTTAAAGTTAAAGACCGCTTATGCTAACCACAATGCTAGCTTGTTAGCATACTAATGGAGGATGATTAGCATGTTAGCGGTAACAAGTTTATTTATGTGTGAAACAGTCATGTAGTAACCCTTTATATTAGCCGAAGAATTCTTTACTGTTTGTGTTTCAGTTTTCACTCGTGGATTCACCTGTCAACCTCAGTTGTAAATAAAGGAGCAAGGAGCTCGCTTCCTGGTTCCTTGCCATAACAGCATTGAGGTGAAAGAAAAACCAAGTTACGGCGGGGAGCACACATATGGTCTCCCTACACATGCTTCAATACCTAAGCCTGTCGAAGAGGAGCTAGGACTCAATTTTTTCGACCACACGGAGAATGATAATGGGTACGCCATGTCCTTCGAGGATGAAGCCTTTCTCAGGATCATGCAGAAGGAGGTCTGTCAAGATGAAGTGAACAACTGGGTCTCCCCCTTGCCATTTAAGTCACCTCGTCTTCCACTCCCAAACAATAGGGAACAAACACTGTCCTGCCTCAGTTCATTACAATGCACCCTCAGTAAAAATCCTGAGATGAAAAACCAGTTCTCTTAATTATGGAAAAGCTGTTTGAGAATAAGCATGCAGTACAGGAGGGTCGAGAATGCTGGTATCTGCCCATGATCGGGGTGTATCACCCCCGGAAGCCGGGACAGGTGAGGGTTGTGTTCGATTTGAGTGCCCAATATCTAGGCATTTCTCTCAACTCAGTGTTACAGTGATGCAAGCCTTCTCTCCAGAAGAACTGACCTCAGACATTAAGGACTTGAGTCTTGATGACGAAACTCTGTCAACACAAACAAGTTTGGGTCTGTGTTGGGACATAAACATAGACACCTTTACCTTCAAGGTTGATGTCGCCGACAAGCCATACACCCGTTGCGGAGTGCTCTCTGTCATCAATAGCATCTTCGACCCCTTGGGACTAGCGACACCAGTGACAATCAGGCAGGTTCTTGTTGCGTGAGCTAGCTAGTGGGGTAGAGGATTGGGACGCTCTTCTTCCTGATGAGAAAATGAACAAGTGGGAGGTCTGTAGATCGTCTCTTCAAGAGCTCAGTAGTCTTCATATACCTCGCTGTTACCTACTAGTGTCGCTCCCAAAAGCCAAATACACCGAGCTGGGTCTCTTTTCCGATGCCTCAAACTGGGCTTATCTGTGAGCTGTCACCCATGATGGTCTCTGTGAAGTCGGGTTTATGCTTGGCTATCGCCAAAGCCAGAACCTACAGTTCCTCGCCTCAAACTATGTGGTGCAGTCCTTGCGGTCGAGATGGCAGAGCTCATCTTGGCTGAACTTGATCACAAGCCAGATGCTGTAAAATTCTACTGTGATAGTAGAGTGGTGCTTGGATATATCTGCAACAACTCCAAGTGTTTTTTTGTGTATGTGCATAATCGAGTACATCGCACACGTCAGACAACTTCACCACAGCAGTGGCATTACATCCCTTCAGAACAGAATGCAGCAAACTTAGGTCTAGGTCTGTACCTGCATCTCAGCTTAAGGACTGTAGGTGGTTTAAGGGACCTGATTTCCTTTATAAACCTTCTGAATGTGAAGTGAACAAGCACTTCGAACTAATTGATCCTGAAAAGGATGTGGAAATCAGACCCTAGGTGATTGCTCTCACTACCCACATTGAAGCCAAAGCCACAAGACTCACCTCGGATCGTTTTGAGTGCTTTTCGACACTGACTTCTTTGCTGCAAGCAGTTTCTCTTTTGATTCACCAGTTGCATAGGTCAGCAGATTCCACTGACATACAGCAACATGCATGCAAAGGATGGTATCATTGTAAGGAGCCTCGCACTCCAGAAGAGCTTGCAGCAGCTAAGATGCTCATCCTTCAGTCTGTTCAAAAGGATGCATATCCTGATGAATACAATGCTTTACAAGAACACAGAGATCCCTCTTTCAAGTTAAATTCTGAACCTTGATACTTATATGAGTGATGGTCTGTTGAAAGTTGGGGGTCGTCTCAAGCAGTCCTCATTTGAGTCAGAGCTGAAGAATCCAGTCATTCTTCCAAAACAAAATCATGTGACCAAGTTGCTCGCAGAACACTATCACAAGGAAGTGAAGCATCATCATCAAGCAGCATTATCTGTCTGATAACGGATGAAAGTGGATGAGTTGGGATCTTCTAATTCCTGTGGAGACATATGGAGATTATGGAAACTGCATCAGAAAATATATGTTTCTGTGGCAACGGCATCTATACAAGGGAGCAACTGTTAGCTCTCAAGGGAACAAGTCTGCTTCTTTGTATAAAACCTGAAATCCCCCAAGACCTGAGGAGGCGTAGGAGGGGAACAGGAGTGAAGCATTGAAAAATTTATACATGATTGTGTTTTTTAGAAAAAAGTGTTTATGCATTTAGTGAAAAACTAAAATTTTTTACTCACCGAAATAAGACCATAAAACGCAAACAGAACATTGGTTCACAAGACTTTGGAGACCTGCATGTTGTAGGCTAAAGTGTTTACTTCAGAGTGCTGTGAATGTCATCTTGTTCACTCATTCACAGTAAACAATACACTGATTTAAATTTTCTAAGACACTTTTTGTCCAGAAAGGCCATATGCAAGAAGGTGTGGCTCAGGGTGAATAGTGATTTACCTGAGAACACAAAAGACGCACTGAACGACCAGACAAAGATGCGCATAATGAGCCTTTCAGTCAATATAGATGGGAGGGGATTAGTGCAGCACAATACAAAACAATGAGGAGCCAAACGATCCTCATTTGAGTTAAAATCAGTGTTTTTACTCTGAGGACAAGCTAAAGTATTTGTCTCTGTGTGGAATAGCCTATAAGGAGCGCTTCATCACGTCCATGACGCGCAATCATCCAAACGCGCCGAAAAAGTGAGTAAATTCTATGATGAAGTTTGACGTTTTATGTCATTTCTCGGGGGTGTGCACATATTCACCTGGTTCACCTGAGATTATTTACATCTGAACAGTGAACAGAGTACAAGGCGGGACCGCATTACCTGTAATGAGGTGAGACAGGAAAAAACGGACTTCTCCTTACGTTCATATGGATTAAATCAAAAGTGATGATTTGTTTTCGACTTGAATTGTTTCACTCAAAAGAAAACATTTCAAGCTTTCTAGCCATATAATTCTTATTTTTATGAGGCAAGTATTCGCTGAGATTGTGGTTGTTTTATTTACGCGTCTGTGAAGAGAAATGGCAGAGACAGAAAAGTCCGAGAGCACACCCTGTCGGCTTTCTTTATTTTAAAAAGGCACAACGTTTTGTTTTTATTATGATGGTATACCACTAAAACTAGACCCTTTACAGATTTGAATGATATACTTCTTTTATCTGTACGATCAGAATTGACAGAGTAATTTAAGTTTGTTTCGGCCTTATCAGAAAAAGATGCGTCAAAACGCGCCGGCGCGTGCGTCGACCCCAGAGGGTTAAAGGGGGCAACCCTTGCCTTTCCCATCAGGAAACATACATGTATTTCACCCTGGTCGTTAGTCATTCTGAAATAACTCACCGCCCCATACCCAAGCTCGCTGGCATCAGCGAAATGCTGCAGTTGGATGAACACTGGATTTACTAAGTTATGAGGTTTAATACAGTGTGGAACACTAAAGTCAGACAGTTTTGGAAGATCTTCAATCCAATTAATCCACTTCTCGGATTGACCTGGGGGAACTGGCTCATCTCATCTATAGCCCTGTTTACAGAGCTCTTGTAACAACAGTTGTTTGGCTGGGAGAGTGAGAGGTGTCAGAATACCCAGTGGGTCACACACGGAGCTTACCATTGACAGAATTCCTCTTCGTGTGTGTGGCTTTTCAGGAACCACAATGTCAAACTTGAAGGTGTCTTTTTCTACACCCCACTGGAGTCCAAGAGCTCGGTCAATTGGTAATTGGTCTTTGTCGAGATCCAATTCAATGTTGCTGTCTATTTCTTTTATGCTGGACAGCACAACTCTGTTGTTGCTCACCCACTTGGTAAGCTGGAATCCTCCTTTAATGCACAATTCTGCCAGGACTGATGTTAACTGCACTGCATCCTGTACTGTGGGCAAAGATGTTAAACAGTCATCCACATAAAAATGATTTATTATTGTGTGTGTCACCTGTGTGGTCTCATGTGGGAATTATCCTCTGCTGTTCTTCGCAGGGCAAAGCTGGCACAGCTTGGGGAGGAAACGGCTCCAAACAAGTGCACCAACATACATACGATGGTCTATTGGATCCTGTTCAATGTTCCTGTCTGTCCACCATAAAAAGCGCAGAAAGTCTATGTCTGACTTGGATACCCTGACTTGATGGAACATAGATCTAATATCTGCCATGAGAGCAATGGGTTCTTGTCTAAATATGAGCAGAACTCCAATTAGTGAGTTAGTAAGATCAGAGCCTTGCAAAAGTTCTGAGTTCAGGGACATGCCCTGGTACACCGCACCACAGTCAAACAACACCCTAAGCGTGTTCTTCTTAGGGTGGTATACTCCATGATGCGGGATATACCAGATTCTTCCTTCAGCTCATTTCAGTTCTTCCTGTGGGACCACTTTGGCATATCCTCGAGCTTATAACATCACTCAGAACAGTTGCGTATTAATTATGGAAAGACTCGTCTTTCTTTAGTTTCCTCTTTAGTCTTTGGAAATGCTGTATTGCAATGTGGCAGTTATTAGGCATCTGCACATCATCTCTCCTGAGGGGTAGGTTTATAGTGACCATTTATTAGTGAGACAGAATTGTTTGCAATTTCAAGGAACTTTTTATCCTCGATTGAGGGTGATTGTGAAATTGGCTTTGTCTTAAGGGCCCATTGACAACCCATCCCACTAGGGTCTTTATTGCATAGGGTCCCTCAACCTGACTGTTTATAATCTCCCAGGGTTCTATAATCTTTGTAGCATTTGCTCCTATCAACAGTTCAATGTTGCTGTCTATTTCTGGGATGTTGACCTTTTGCAGGTATGGCCATTTGGCAAGATCCTGCTTTGTGGGGATATTGTCGAGACCTGAGATTACATAAGATGGTACTGATGTCTCATGACTCATTGTTTGTAACAAGATATTAGTTCTTCTTTCCATAATATTCAACTGAGACATGAGCCGCTCTGTACAAAAAGTAGCTGAACTACCTGGGTGGAGGAAAGCATACACTGTGATGATCTTTTCCCCTTTACCTGCCTTTACCTTCACAGGCAGCGTTGAAAGCATATTACCGGCCCCTGTACCAGCCCCAATGTGCCTGCACGCTTTGGGCTGTGTTTCAACAGTGTCTACTGTTTCTGATGTGTCACCATTTTATTGTTGCTTTGTCTTTTGTTCTGCTTTCTTAATATAGAGGACACTGTGGTGCTGTTTGGAGCACACTGTGCAGGTAAGTCTTTGTTTACAATGCTTACTGATGTGACCTTGATGTAAACAGCCAACCAGATCCCTTTCTCCTTCAAGAAGCTTATCTTGTCAGTGTGTTTCCTTTTAATGAATGCACTACAGGACTCCAATGTGTGATTAGTGTTGCACATAGGGCAAGATAATTGTAAAAGCTTACTTTTAGGGTGCTGAACAAGATGAGAGGAAGTAGTGGAGACACTAGTTGCATAGCTGATACTAGTGGACTTAGGTAGCTTAGCTTTATTGGGTAGCTTTAATGAAATGAAACAAGATCAGGGAATTGTGGTCTGCTGTTCTCCCTCTCTTGAAATTCACACACATAAAATCACCACAGCTCTCTGAATTTGTAGGGGAGTTTCATTGCCAGGATCTTTAAGTTTGATGACAAGTTGATTTCATGAGAGTACCTAATTTCTTCCATTGCATTACAGCAACTCCTCAATAACAAAACAAAGACTTGCAATGTGTATTAAGAGGACTTGAAGTCTGCACTGTGCTGGTCTTTTTAATGCCTACACCCTCTCCCTATAGGATGGACTGAAAGTGAAGACCATCCCTTGGACGAACACGAGTCTGCATCATGTCAAGGGCTTTAGAGACTTTATCTAAAGAAATAAACTCACTCTCTGCGGCAGCACTTTTCATTGACATCTCAGCGAAGTAAGCATTCATTGAATCTTTATGTTCACTTTGGAAAATTCCATCAGGCTGCCTCACCTGTGTGCCTGCTGTTGGACCTATTGGTGGCTCCACTGTTGGATTAATGACCAGGGGTCCTTGTTGTTCCTTGGCAGACATGAGAACTGCAATTTTAGATGATGAGACGGCCAATTGTGTTTTTAGCTCAAAAGTTTCCAGTTGCTGCTTCAATGCTTGCATCTCTTTCTGCAACGCTTCTTTCAATGCTGCAGCTTTTTCCATGATGGCAGCTCCTTCGGCTTCCGCACGGATCCTTGCAGACGTTACTGAAGATTACCTGGACCCATGAGATTTGAGAGAGACTTGAGAAACACTGTCCTTTGGAGTAACCTCCTCTGGCTCAGATTCAACAGCCTCAGATGCTCCAGATATTCAGATACAGAGGAAAGAAAGGTGTTAACTTCTGTCATTTTAAGTTCAAACCATTCACATTCAACCTTTTTTACTTCATCCCCTATCAATAGCTCCTGATAGGCTTTATACACAGACTTGAACACAATTAATTGCATATACTGTACTTATGAAGATTTTCTTGAACTTTCTGGATGCCTGACATATCTTCCATAAGTTGAATTATTATATTCTTCCCTTTAGTTAATTGAGCAAGTTTGCCCTTTCTAGCATTTTTTAACTTAATACATGTTCACCATCTTCCATTTCTGTTCCTATGCTTGAGGCGCTAGACTTGACTCCCTCCTTTCCAGTTGATTTCACTGTGTCAGCCATGCCTGATTATTCATCCAGTCATCCAAACAACAAAGCAGGCTAATTAATGATTGTGTGCATTCAGTATAATCCACTCCAATAGCAGACTTTCTGAACTGAATCTTCAGCTTTCAACATCAAGAAGAAGAAGTACTTTATTAATCCCCAGGGGAAATTGAATTGATACAGCAGTTATTCTTATTTAAAAGTTATTAAATTTAATATTATTTAAATTATATAAATTAATAGTAATTAATAAAGTAATTAATAAAATAATAAAGTTATTAAATTGTATGTAGAAAAGTAATAAAGTAATTATTTATTTTTGGGGGTTTGTGTTTGTGTGTGTGTGTGTGTTATTGTTTATATTGTAGAATTATGGTGAGGGTCTTATGGTAGGGTCTTATGGTAGAGTCTTGGCCGTGGACACAAAAGACTTCCAGAATCTCTCAGTCTTGGCTTTAGGAGGAATTAGTCTGTGGCTGAATGAACTTCCCATTCGCCACAGTTCCTCATGAAGTGGGTGGGCAGAATTGTCCAGTATGGAGTTTATTTTGTCCACCATCCTCTTCTCTGCCACAACCTCCAGACTGTCCAGTTCCAGTCAAACAACAGATTTTTCCTTCCTGATCAACTTGTTTAGTCTGGCCTCACCAGCCTTGATGCCACCTCCCCAGCACACAACTGCAAAGAACAGTGCACTCGTTACTACAGACTGATCGAACATCTTCAGTACCTTGTTGTACACACCACAGGAACAGTCTCCTGAGGAAGAACAGCCTGCCCTGTCCTTTCTTGAAGAGTGCATCTGTATTGTTTGACCATTCCAGTTTGTTGTTAATGTAGACTGCAAGGTATTTGTAGGAGTCCACAATGTCTACTTCATCTCCAAAGATGGAGACAGGGACTGGGATCTTCCTGCTCCTCCTAAAGTCCACAACCAGTTCTCTGGTTTTCTTGATATTGAGCTTTAGACAGTTGTTGTTGCATCAATCAACAAAGCTTTTTATCAAGTGTCTGCATTCCTCATCATTATCATTATTGATGCATCCAATGATTGAGGAGTCATCAGAGAACTTCTGGAGGTGAGAGGTTCCTGAGCTGTAGCGGAAGTCTGAGATGTAGAGTGTAAACAGGAATGGTGCTAGTACAGTTCCTTGAGGTGCACCGGTGCTGCTCATCACCACATCAGATATGCAGCCATCTAAGCAAAAAAACTGTGGCCGCCCAGTGAGGTAGTCTTTGATCCACTCCACCATATCTGCGGGAACTTCTATATCCTGCATCTTTGCACTTAGCAGGTGGGGCTGAATAGTGTTGAAAGCACTTGAAACGTCAAAAAACATGACTCTCACAGTGTTGCCCTGCCTCTCCAGATGGGAGTGTGCTCTGTGCATTAAGAAGATGATGGCATCTTCCACTCCGATGTGTTCTTGATATGCAAACTGCAGGGGGTCCAGAAATTCAGACACTTGGGACCTCAGGTGTTGCAGGACCAGTCTCTCAAACACTTTCATGACATGTGATGTTAGCGCTACTGGTCTGAAGTCATTTACGGGCACTGGGATGGCCTGTTTTTGGTAATGGGATAATACAGGAAGTTTTCCATAACTTAGGCACCTTTTTGAGCCTCAGAGAGAGGTTGAAGACTTTCTGAAAAACCTCTGCAAGCTGTCCAGCACACACCTTAAGTATTCTGGCACTGAGCTCATCTGGTCCCTTTGCTTTGTTGGTCTTCAGTTTAGCTAGTTCCTTCCTCACCTGTTCTGTGGCAAAGGCTGGGCCTCTGTATTGTGTTAATGAGGTGTTAATGAGGAGTCAGATTGTGATGGCAGGGGAGGAGGTATTGGAGGTGAGGTATACTTCAATGTTGTATGGCTGCTGATAGAGAAGATGGTATCAGTGGGCAATGGGGAGGCAGCATTGTCAGAGATGTTGAGTGGAGGGATGTGAAGACACCCCTCTTTACATGACCCCAAGGCATCAGCTAAGGTGGTGGGCGGGAGGAGGAGAGATGGTGTGTGAGGACACTGGGTCAGAGTAAGAAGCAGAATTGGTGTCAAATTTATTAAAGAACAGTTTAAGATCATTAGCAAACTTTGAGTCTCCTTCCACAGCAGTGTGTGACATCTTACAGCAAGTCATTTTTTTCAACCCATTCCACACCTCTTTGATATTATTCTGTCTCAACTTGTGCTCTACTCTGTCTCTATAGAGCTGCTTTGCCTCCCTCAGCTTCCTCTTGAGTTCTTTCTGCACAGCCCGGAGTTCCTCGTTGTCTCTCGCCATGAACACCCTCTTCATCTTGTTGAGGAGGCCTTTAACCCTCTGGGGTCGATGCACGCGCCGGCGCGTTTTGACGCATCTTTTCCTGATAACGCAGAAACAAATTTAAATTACTCCGTCAATTTTGATCGTACAGATAAAAGAAATATATCATTCAAATCTGTAAAGGGTCTAGTTTTAGTTGTATACACTCATAATAAAAACAAAACGTTGTGCTTTTTTTAAATAAAGAAAGCCGACAGGGTGCGCTCTCTGCCTTTTCTGTCTCTGCCATTTCTCTTCACAGATGCATAAATAAAACAACCAGAATCTCAGCGAATACTTGCCTCATAAATTTTTATTTAATCCGTATGAACGTAAGGAGAAGTCCGTTTTTTCCTGTCTCACCTCATTACAGATAATGCGGTCCCGCCATGTACACTGTCCACATGTCCTCCTTTAACTCACACATAAAACAAATCTCTAATACTGCATTCTTTCACCTGCGCAACATTTCCAAAATTAGGAACATCCTGTCTCAAAATGATCCAGAAAAACTAGTCCATGCATTTGTTACCTCAAGGCTAGATTACTGTAACTCATTACTATCTGGATGTCCCAATATCTCCATAAAAAGCCTCCAATTAATCCAGAATGCCGCAGCCAGAGTCCTGACAGGAACTAGCAGGAGAGATCATATTTCTCCTATATTGGCTTCTCTTCATTGGCTTTTCATTTTACAGGGGTAAAATATAGAATAGAATTTAAAATCCTTCTTCTCACATACATGTTTATTGTTGCTGTTCTTTTCTCTCTGCTCTATCCACTCACCCCAACCGGTCGAGGCAGATGGCCGCCCAAACTGAGCCCGGTTCTGCTGGAGGTTTTTTCTTCCGTTAAAGGGAGTTTTTTTCCTCTCCACTGTCGCCAAATGCTTGTTCATAAGGGAATTATTGGGTTTTTAGTTTTAGTTTTTGTAAAGTGCCTTGAGATGATTTGTATTGTGATTTGGCACTATACAAATAAAATTGAATTGAAATTGAATTGAATTGTCTGGTCGTTCAGTGCATCTTTTGTGTTCTCAGGTAAATCACATGACTATTCATCCTCAGACACACCCTCTTGCATATGGCCTTTCTGGACAAAAAGTGTCTTAGAAAATTTAAATCAGTGTATTGTTTACTGTGAATGTGTGAACAAGATGACATTCACAGCACTCTGAAGTAAACACTTTAGCCTACAACATGCTGGTCTCCAAAGTCTTGTGAACCAATGTTCTGTTTGTGTTTTATGGTCTTATTTCAGTGAGTAAAAAATTGTAGTTTTTCACTAACCATGCATAAACACTTTTTTCTCAAAAACACAATCATGTATAAACTTGCTGCTCACATATTATTGTAGCCAATTTTGTGCTGATTACAGTGTTATTAGACTTTAGACATTAATATGTTTAAAAGACACTGAAAAAAGCACAAATGTCAGGACATGTCAAAATTTGTCCATGCCCCAAAAACTCCTCAGACCCCAGAGGGTTAAAACAGCCAACACAATGTAACATCTCAGTTATATCTCAGTGCAAACAGTGCAGCAAGAAGTGTCATCGCAAAATGTGTGACCTGCAGAAGCGTAAAAAGTACAGACAGCAGAACAAAAAATGGCAAATTTGCCATTTGAAAGATCTAGGCCTGACCTCCACCCATTCACCAATGTTGGCATGGACTATTTCGGTCCAGTAGTAACCAAGAGAGGCAGAAATCTGCTAAAAAGATATGGTGTACTATTTACGTTTGTCTTGCAGAGCCATCCATCTTGAAATGGCTTACTCTCATGACACAGACTCCTGCATCCATGCAATAAGAAGATTTGTATGCAGACGGGGCCAGGTACAGCACATCTGGTCCGACAATGGCACCAATCTGGTTGGTGCTGAAAAGGAACTGAAACGGGCTTTGTCCAGCCTAAACGGCAACAAGATCCTTGCTTAACCCTCTGGGGTCGACGAACACGCTGGCATGTTTTGACGCATCTTCTCCTGATAACGCAGAAACAAATTTAAATTACTCCGTCAATTTTAATCGTAAAGATAAAAGAAATATATCATTCAAATCTGTAAAGGGTCTAGTTTTAGTTGTATACACTCATAATAACAACAAAACGCTGGGCTTTTGTTAAATAAAGAAAGCAGACAGGGTGTGCTCTATGTCTTCTCTGTCTCTGTCATCTCTCTTCACAGACACATAAATAAAACAACCAGAATCTCAGCAAATACTTCTTATAATAATAAGAAATATATGTCTAGAAAGCTTGAAATGTCTTCTTTTAAATGAAACCATTCAAGTCGAAAACAAATAAGAGGAAGGAGAGGAAAAACTCCCTTTAACGGAAGAAAAAATCTCCAGCAGATCCGGGTTCAGTTTGGGCGGCCATCTGCCTCGACCGGTTGGGGTGAGTGGATAGAAGCAGAGAGAAAAGAACAGCAACAATAAACAACAGATAGACACTGCAAGTTGGTGGGGCCAGTAACTGCACATCAGCGATATACAGCTCCAGGACCAGGGACACCTGCAGAAGGTACAGAGAGAACAGAGAGAGAGGGAGAGAGCACAAACTAGGGGAGAGAGAGAGCACAAGGTTCCAAGGTTCCGCTTGTTCCACAGGAGAGGAGCTTGATAACTAAAGGCTCTGCCTCCCAGTCTGCTTCTGGAAACTCTGGGAACCACAAGTAGACCTGCACTCTGAGAGTGAAGTGGTCTATTGGGATAATATGGTACTATGACGTCTTTAAGGTATGAAGGAGCTTGATAATGAAGGGATTTGTATGTCAGAAGAAGGATTTTAAATTCTAATCTATATTTTACAGGGAGCCAATGAAGAAAAGCCAATATAGTAGAAATATGATCTCTCTTGCTAGTTCCTGTCAGGACTCTGGCTGCGGCATTCTGGAATAATTGGAGGCTTTTTATGGAGATATTGGGACATCCAGATAGTAATGAGTTACAGTAATCTAGCCTTGAGGTAACAAATGCATGGACTAGTTTTTCTGGATCATTTTGAGACAGGATGTTCCTAATTTTGGAAATGTTGCGCAGGTGAAAGAATGCAGTTCTAGAGATTTGTTTTATGTGTGAGTTAAAGGACATGTCCTGGTCAAAAATAACTCCAAGGTTTTTTTACAGTAGTGCTGGAGGCCAGGGTTATGCCATCTAGAGTAGCTATAATTTTAGAAAAGTTATTTCTGAGATTTTTTGGCCCAAATACAATGACTTCTGTTTTCTCTGAGTTTAAAAGTAAAAAGGACTTGAAGACAGGCTTGAAGTCTGGTTAACTGGTTTGTGTTAACAGGTTTAACCCTCTGGGGTCTGAGGGGGTATTTGGGGCCTGGACAAATTCTGACATGTCCTGACATTTGTGCTTTTTTCAGTGTTTTTTAAACATATTAATGTCTAAAGTCTAATAACACTGTAATCAGCACAAAATTGGCTACAATAATATGTGAGCTTCAAGTTTATACATTATTGTGTTTTTGAGAAAAAAGTGTTTATGCATGGCTAGTGAAAAACTACAATTTTTTACTCACTGAAATAAGACCATAAAACACAAACAGAACATTGGTTCACAAGACTTTGGAGACCAGCATGTTGTAGGCTAAAGTGTTTACTTCAGAGTGCTGTGAATGTCATCTTGTTCACACATTCACAGTAAACAATACACTGATTTAAATTTTCTAAGACACTTTTTGTCCAGAAAGGCCATATGCAAGAGGGTGTGTCTGAGGATGAATAGTCATGTGATTTACCTGAGAAGACAAAAGACGCACTGAACGTCCAGACAAAGGCGCGCATAATGAGCCTTTCAGTCAATGTAGATGGGACGGATTAGTGCTGTACAATACAACACAATGAGGAGCCAAACGATCCTCATTTGAGTTAAAATCAGTGTTTTTACTCTGAGGACAAGCTAAACTATTTGTCTCTGTGTGGAATGTAAGGAGCGCCGCTTCACGTGCGTAACGCGCCATCATCCAAACGCGTCGAAAAAGTGAGTAAATTCTATGATGGAGTTTGATACTTTGTGTCATTTCTCGGGGGCGTGCACATATTTACCTGGTTCACCTGAGATTATTTACATGTGAACAGTGGACAGTGTACAAGGCGGGACCGCATTACCTGTAATGAGGTGAGACAGGAAAAAACGGACTTCTCCTTACGTTCATACGGATTAAATAAAAAGTGGTGATTTGTTTTTGACTTGAATTGTTTCACTCAAAAGAAAACATTTCAAGCTTTCTAGCCATATAATTCTTATTTTTATGAGCCAAGTATTCGCTGAGATTCTGGTTGTTTTATTTACGCGTCTGTGAAGAGAAATGGCAGAGACAGAAAAGTCCGAGAGCGCACCCTGTCGGCTTTCTTTATTTAAAAAAAGCACAACGTTTTGTTGTTATTATGATGGTATACCACTAAAACTAGACCCTTTACAGATTTGAATGATATACTTCTTTTATCTGTACTATTGGAATTGACGGAGTAATTTAAGTTTGTTTCGGCCTTATCAGAAAAAGATGCGTCAAAACGCGCCGGCGCGTGCGTCGACCCCAGAGGGTTAATAGATAGATACAACTGAGTGTCATCTGCATAGCAGTGGTAATTAATAGAGTGCTTCCTAATGACATATCCTAAAGGAAGCATGTACAGGGTGAACCGTACATGCTTGGGTGAACTGATACCAGTCACATGCTCCAGTCTCTGTAATAAGATGTTGTGGTCAATGGTGTCGAATGCAGCACTAAGGTCTAGGAGGACAAGTATAGAAACAAGTCCATTATCTGAGGCTAAGAGAAGATCGTTGGTAACTTTTAACAGTGCTGTTTCTGTACTATGATGTGCTCTAAATCCTGATTGAAAATCTTCAAATAGTTCATTCCTGTGTAAGTGGTCTGATAGCTGCTTAGCAACAGCTTTTTCTAGGATTATAGAAATAAATGGCAGGTTGGATATTGGTCTGTAATTAGCCAAGACTCCTGGATCAAGACTGGGCTTTTTGAGTAAAGGTTTGATTACTGCAGTCTTAAAGGCCTGTGGTACGTAGCCTGATACTAGAGATAAATTTACCAAGTCTAATAAAGATTAGTTCATTAATGGCAAGTTGTCTTTAAGCAGTCTAGTCGGGATGGGGTCTAAGAGACACGTTGATGATTTCGATGAAGCAACTACTGATGTAAATTCAGAGAGATCTATGGGAGAGAAGCAGTCTAAACATAACTGAGGTCTTACAGATGATTCAAGAGCTACTGTAGTAGAAGATTCATTTATTGCAGGTATAGGAAGCATCTGCAGAATTTTCTCTCTAATATTTGTGATTTTATTTGTAAAGAAACTCATAAATTCATCACTGCTGAGAGCTAAGGGAACACTGGGCTCAACAGAGCTGTGACTTTTTGTCAGCCTGGCTACAGTGCTGAAAAGAAACCTGGGATTGTTCTTATTTTCCTCTATTAGAGATGAATAGTATGCAGTTCTGGCTTTACGGAGAGCTTTTTTATATGTTAGTAGACTGTTTTTCCAGGCTAGAAAAATTTCCTCTAAGTTTGTGGAACGCCACTTCCTTGCCAGCCTTCGTGATGCCTGCTTTAAGGTACGACTATGTAAATTATACCACGGGGCTAGTCTTCTCTGATTCACTAACTTCGTTTCAGAGGGGCCACAGAATCGAGCGTTTCACGCAGTGAGGTTACAGCGCTGTCAACAACATGATCAATTTGGTAGGGAGTAGGATTGAAGCAGCTGCCCTCCACTATGTTTATGTTTATACCTGGCATAGATGTAAATAAAGATGGAATCATTTTCTTAAATTTATTAACAGCGTTGTCGGATAAACATCTGCTGTAGTGGAATTTTCTTCCAAACGCTGCATGATCCATCATTTTAAATTCAAAAGTTATTAAAGAATGATCAGACAAAACAGGATTTGGGGGAAAAACTATTAGATGTTCAATTTCGACACCATAGGTCAGAACAAGATCAAGGCTGTGATTGAAACAGTGGGTGGGTTTATTAACATTTTGAATGAAACCAATTGGATCTAATATAGAATTAAATGCAATGCTGAGGCTGTTATTTTCAACATCTACATGAATGTTATAATCTCCCACTATAATAACTATCTGATCTAAGCACTAAATCAGACAGGAAGTCAGGGAATTCAGTTAAAACCTCTGAGTAAGGGACAGGTGGACGGTACACAATGACAAGTAGAACTGTTTTTTGTGTTTTCCAGTTTGGATGCGAGAGACTAAGAGTGAGGCTCTTAAATGAGTTATAACTGTTCTGAGGATGAAGGTTTAATAATAAGTTTGAGTGGAAGATTGCAGCTACTCATCCATCTCGACCTGTGCTTCGAGGAACATGATAATTTTTATGACTGAGGGGGGTTGATTCATTCAGACTGACATATTCATCCTGCTGTAACCAGGTTTCAGTAAGACAGAGAAAGTCAATTTGTTGATCAGTTATCAAATCATTTACTAACAGAGATTTAGACGAAAGAGACCTGATATTTAATAATCCACATTTGACAGTTCTGTTTTTCTGTTCAATAAGAGGAGTGGTCTTAATTTTTATTAAGTTTTTATGAATAACTCCTCTTCTGTTAACTTCTGATTTATTTGATTTATATGTTCGAGGGGCAGACACAGTCTCTATGTGGTTTGAGGGGGGCGGCGGCTCTAAGGAAACTGCAGAGAGGCGTTTTAGACTGAGTCTCTGCATCCCGGTCCCCACCCAGGATTGTCAGGCTTTAGGTCGGCTAATAAACTCGGCCAAATTTCTAGAGATGAGATCTGCACCATTCAAAGTGGGATGGATGCCGTCTCTCGCTACCAGACCGGGTTTTCCCCAGAAAGTGGCCCAATTGTCTATGAAGCCCACATCGTTTGCTGGACACCACCTAGACAGCCAGCGACGGAACAACGACATGCGGCTAAACATGTCATCGCTGGTCAGATTGGGGAGGGGTCCAGAGAAAACTACGGAGTCTGACATTAATTTAGCAAAGTTACACACCAACTCAACGTTAATTTTAGTGACCTCCGATTGGCGTAATCGGGTGTCATTGCTGCCGACGTGAATAACAATTTTTCCATATTTATGATTAGCCTTAGCCAGCAGCTTCAGATTTGACTCGATGTCGCCCGCTCTGGCCCCAGGAGTACATTTTACTATGGTCACTGGCGTCTCTATTTTCACGTTCCTGACTATGGAATCGCCAATTATCAGAGTCGGTTTCTCAGCGGGTGTGTCGCTGAGCGAAGGTGCGGAGCCGCCCTTCCAAATCAGTGATCCTCGCCTCCAAGGCTAACAGAACCTTACACTTATTACAGGTATCATTATCGCTAAAGGAGGCAGAGGAATCACAAAACATCTGGCACACCGAGCAAGAAAGATAGAGAGAAGGAGAGGCCATGTTAGCTAAGCTAAGTAGCTAGTTAAGCTAACCGGTAGGCTAACGAGCGCTAAGTCAGGAAATAGCAATAAATACCGGTCAAAATAGAAAGGTACTTGGCTTGTACCGGAATGTAGCAGTTAATGAATTGTTTAGGGTTTAGCTAGTTGGTTTTTAGGTGTGTTAAACTATAGCTAGTCTGTTGCTAGTCTGTAGACGAACTATACAACACACACAACACGACACGCTTGCAAGACAAAAGTGATTCGCTTACCCGGAGAGCAACACCAACAGGGGGCCAAGACTTGGATTCATCCATGCATTTATCTCCAGCAGGTCCCAGAAAGTACAACCACATTACTCCTGTTCTCAAATCTCTGCTTGTGTATAACTCTCTTCATGGCTCAGCACCACAGTACACCTCTGACATGTTGGTGCCATATGAAATGCAGCTAAAATCTGGAATAGTCTTGTGATGATGTTAGACAATCCTCATTTATGCCAATGTTTAACCTTCAGGGGTCGATGAACGCGCCGCCTTGTTTTGTGGCATCTTCTCCTGATAATGCTGAACCAAACGTAAATTACAGTCAGTTTTGATCGTACAGAAAAGAGCAATATATAATTCGAATCTGTAAAGGGTGTAGTTTTAGTTGTACACACTCATAATAAAAACAAAATGCAGTGCTTTTGAAAAATAAAGTAAGCAGACAGGGTGCGCTCTCTGTCTTCTCTGTCTCTGTCATCTCTCTTCACAGACACATAAATAAAACAACCAGAATCTCAGCAAATACTTGCCTCATAAAAATGAGAAATATATGGATAGAAATGTTGAAATGTCTTCTTTTAAATGAAACTATTCAAGTTGAAAACAAATAATCTCTTTTTATGTAATGCGGATGAAATTAATGAGCCGCACGGTTTCTCCTGTCTCACCTCATTATAGCTAATGTGATCGCAGCTCACACTGAGCGCACTGTTCATATGGAAATAATCTGAGGTGAGCCAGGTAATTATGTGCACGCTCCCGAGAAATGGCATAAAACGTCAAGCTTCATCATAGAATTTACTCACTTTTTCTGTGCGTTTGGGTGATGGCACATCACATGGGTGAAGAAACGCTTCGTATGTTCCAGACAGCGACAAATAATTTACTTTGCCCCCCCCCCCCCATGTCCCCAGAGCCAGTTTCAGGGTGGGGGCTGCAGCTCCGCCATGCTGCTCTTGGTCTGACCTGTCACCTAGGGCCCGTTTGCCTTGGGCATGAAGCCCCCAACAACATAGCTCCTAGAATTGTGGTAGAAATTTCTTTAAGTTTGAGAGTTGCTAATTCTCAGAAAACAACCACAAGTGTGATGAATCATCTCAGGTTTAATCACAGGCCCGGAGAGGACGTCCTTGCAGAAAGTCCTCTCCCGTCTGTGTTAAAAGACCAGTTTATATACATTTTGACAAGAAAGGGGTGGACTAATCTTGAACAGACTCCACGTTTGTTCAGGTACTATCTTCAGTCTTCTTACCATCAAAGAAACAAATTGTTGGCAGTTATTTACAACCCTCTACCCTAAAATACTAAACCAATAAAACAGACAGAACCACATACCATGAAAGGGTCAAGCAAACATTCAGCCCCCACATTGGTTTAAGTTAGTGACCATTTGCTCTGTTGTAAAATCCTCACATTCCCCCCTTTTGACACAAAGTGTCAACACAATTATAATTACCAATCAGAGGAAAAAAACACATTACATTACATTATTAGTCAGGGTATTTCTATAGCACTGTCATCATATGGGTTTCCTGAGGTCCAATCATTCAATTGTATTTCATCAGTCTTTGTTGATTCAGTTATAGGATATGTGTCCATGTCCTTTAAAGTGTGAAACTGTTCTCTTTGAAGCTGATTCTGCCCAAATCCTTGATTCCTCTAACGTCTCCTTGTGTTGTTCTGTCGAGATCGCAGGCTCCTTCTGCGAGCTTGTGTAGTTTCCTGCTGGTGAGCGGAGAATTTTATTCCTTTACCCGGTCCATGTCTGACTCCTCTCGGTTCCTTTCTGCGTGTAAGACATGTGTCCTACATACATTTGGCAAAGTCTCAGTTTCCCAGCTGACACATGACATCATGACGCAGCTCCTTGGGCCAGGTTGAGACATTTATTAATGCAGTTTTCCACAGGTGACTGTATGCCGCATTATCCGGAGTGTGCAGCGAATACAGTTACCATGCGGGTGCAATAATCAGCTGGTGACTCACCCCCCTTTTGTCTAGTATCATGAATCTCAAACCAGCAGACTCTGAGAGGAACTGCAGTCCGCACAGCTTCATCCAAGGTGTCCATCGTAGCGGTGAATTGTTGTGATCCCACTGGTGCCGTGTTGTGGGTCTGATGTGTCCCCATCGGAGTTTGACGAACCTTCAAAACATAACTTCTACTTTCTCACCCTACATTTCTATTTTACCTTCTTATTCTCCTCAACATCACTTTTTTACTTTTACCCTTAATTCTGCAGCAGATTTTTTCTTACTTCTATTTCTGCCTCCCTTTCTCACTCTTGAAAAGAGTGCCAATTTATTTCTTCCTTCTTTGTTTTCCTTCTTTCACTTCCTCTTCTCCTTCTCAACAACATTCTATAACCACATTTTAACCCATTTATCTACCATCATTTAGCACTGGGGCTGGTGCTTACACTTTCATTGGGCTTATAACACACACACAATAGTTCTCATTCACACTGATCTTCCCATCTCATCGTATGGTCAGATCTTATCATGCAAACACTAACTTTGGGTAACTTTCTTCAGCCAGGTAGTTTGTATGACACTTTCGTTCCAAGCAACGTCCCCTTATTGTACACACATTGTGCATACAAGACACTGAAGGAGTCACCACAAAGCTTATGACATTATCACCTCATTCATATGCCCAGTTCATGATATGGGACAAATTCTAAGGTGGTTCTTATCAATAATAATATCTCACTTCTTATAGACAATAACATCTTACTCCTCATAGACAATAGCGTACTTCTCATTAACAATAGCTTACTTCTCATTTAACAGCTTAGTTCACATTAACAACATTATCGAACTTCTCATTAACAATCAGAGCTTACTTCTTCAGTACTGTCTTAATTTTTTCATGTTTTCCACGTACGGGTCCGTTTCCTTAATAAACCATACGGCTTCCCGAAGGAAGACTTACTTTTGTAATCCTCAGCCAGTGGGGTTTTCTCGTTGTTTCTTTTTTTTTTTCTTCTTCTTTTTTGTTTTTTAGGATTATTTTTTCATCATCTGGCGTCTGTCCCTCAGACACACTGGTCTCATTACCAGGAGGGATTACAAAGATCACGTGATTACCAAACACACACACCTAGGGTTTTTCATTTTGACGCAGACCAAAAACATAAATCAACACTTAACAGACATACACAAGAAATGATTCATAACACTGTACTCACTTATCAAAGGAATGGAGCATGCACTGTCCGCCACCCGTTCTGACCTCAGGCGGGATTCCAGCCCTCCGTTTGTCGGAGCGGAACTTTCCCTTCATTTTTAAATTTTACCACCGGTGGTTCCTTCGGTCCAGAACAGGCGCCGGTCAGTGGCCTGTCCATCCCATCCTCGTCGCCAAATTGTGGTAGAAATTTCTTTAAGTTTGAGAGTTGCTAATTCTCAGAAAACAACCACAAGTGTGATGAATCATCTCAGGTTTAATCACAGGCCCGGAGAGGACGTCCTTGCAGAAAGTCCTCTCCCGTCTGTGTTAAAAGACCAGTTTATATACATTTTGACAAGAAAGGGGTGGACTAATCTTGAACAGACTCCACGTTTGTTCAGGTACTATCTTCAGTCTTCTTACCATCAAAGAAACAAATTGTTGGCAGTTATTTACAACCCTCTACCCTAAAATACTAAACCAATAAAACAGACAGAACCACATACCATGAAAGGGTCAAGCAAACATTCAGCCCCCACATTGGTTTAAGTTAGTGACCATTTGCTCTGTTGTAAAATCCTCACAGGATCATCCAGGCAGTCAGACCCTTCCACCACGATAAGGTGGCAGTTTAAGGAGGGGAAATATAAAGCAATTAGTACAATTAAAAAACTGAGAATAACACAGAAGTTTAAACATTATACATTAAAATACTTTTTCAAAGGGTACGTTTTTAGGCCACTTTTAAAACCATCACGTCGTTTGTGGAGCCCTCAGATGTTCAGGGAGAGCATTCCATAGGCAGGGAGTGGCGGCACAAAAGGCTCGATCCCCAGTGGTGCGTGTCTTAGTCCAGGGGGGGGATCAGTGTTTGTAGAGCGGGAACATGCTGAAATCTGTGGGGGGTGAGTTCTTTAAGGTAAGCGGGGGCATTGCCATAGATGCACTGATGTGTGAGGAGAAAGAATTTGTATTCAATCTGGGCGGAAATGGGAAGCCAGTATAATGATTGAAGAATTGGTGTAATGTGTTTGTGTTTACGCACCTTCATCAGGATCCTAGCGGCATCATTCTGTATGTGTTGGAGTTTCTGGATGCTCTTTCTAGGGATCCCAATGAGAAGAGAGTTGCAGTAGTCCTGTCTGGAGGAGACAAAGGCGTGGATGAGCTTCTCAGCGTCATGTAGGGTGAGTGTAGGACGAAGTCTGGCTATATTCCTGGTGATGAAATTATATTTTGCAGATAATATAGTGTGAGGCTCAAAGTTTAAATGTGGGTCAAATCTAACACCGAGTTTGGTGACTAATGGTGATAGAGGAATGTCCTGGCCAGAGAATGTAATGCAGGTTATTGTAGATGTTTTGATCTGATGCGGGGAACCAATGAGGATGGCCTCTGATTTTGAACTGCTCAGCTGGAGAAAGTTATGATTCATCCACGCCATTATCTCGTTCAGACAGGCAGCGAGTGTAGGTAGAGTTGATGATGATGAGTGAGTATCAGTTTTCATATATAGTTGTGTATTATCAGCATAGCAATGCAAAGAAATTCCTAGGAGACTGATGACTTTATCAAAGGGGGGGGGGCATGGGGGAGCATGTAAAGAATGAATAAAATAGGTCCAAGAACTGATCCCTGTGGAACCCTGCATCCAACAGCATGTGAACAGGACCTTGAACTTCCTATTGCCACAACTTCAGATCTGTCTGTGCGGTATGACTCAAAACAGCTCAGGACAGTGTTATTAAGTCCAATGGAGTGGTGTAGCTGGTTGAGAAGTATTCCGTGATCAACATCCCCCAGATGGTGTCCTCAACCTCATGTTGAGTGACCTCTGGGAAGCAGCAGAGCTGCCTTGAAATACCAGACTGCAGGTCAGCAGTTGGGACAGGCAAGAAGGAGGGAACATAAAAAGAGGAGTGAATTTTGGCAATTTTGATTTTAAAAAAGGTCATAAGATTGTTGCATTGTTCTTCTGCAGTATGGTGGAGAACAACTGTTTGGAATTGCCAGAACTATTTTGAATAATATTTGATTAATATTGTGACCATGCTTCTTTGATGGACTTCAAATAAGGTTTTTGGTGGTCCTGATAGGCCAGCTTGTGAATAGTAAGTCCAGAAGTATTATACCGCCGCTCAAAGTCATTTGTGAACCAGGTAGCTGAGTGGGAAAACATAATTGTCCTAATGTTTCAGTGACATTTACAGAATGAAGATGTTGAAGGCTTAAGGTCAGGTTTTCTGTGTTAATGTTTTTCAGATTTCTGAAACGTACTTCATGTTTTGGGCTTGATGTGGGGAGACAGACAAGGCAGCTCCATGGAGATGACCTTATGGTCAGATACACCCAGATCATACACAGATGTGCACTTAAAGGGGCAGTAATGACCAAATCAAGAATGTTCCCCTTGATGTGTGTGGAAACATTAACATGTCTCAGGTTTAAACAATAACTAATAACTGCAAGAATTCTGTAGCAAGATGACAGGAGGGGTTGTTGACATGAATGTTGAAATCTCCAAGTTATATTATTATATTGGAAGAGGTGGTGCAGAAAGTTAAAAGAAAATTGTACAACTCTGAGATGAAGGATGCATTTACAGGGTGTCCGCGGATCCTTAAAAAGTCTTAAAAAGTCTTAAATTCCATATTATAAAACTAAGGCCTTAATTAGCATTAAAATGTCTTAAATTCATGTTTCAAAGGTCTTAAAATGAAATCTAACAGACCCATAAAGAAGATTTTATTTTCATCTTGAAATCAATTTGAAATCCTTTTGCGTATTTGTTACGCAGAACGAAATAGGCGGAACCAACTAAAATACGCGTTTGAGGGGAGTTTATTTAACACATGCTTTCCGGCAGCTGCGTGAACTGCGGGAAAGTTTCAGCATTAGTCTTTTACCATGGGTAAATGTAAATTTAATGACAATTGGTTAAAAAACCCTAATTTTGCGCCGTGGTTAAGTACAGTTAATGGCAACGTGTTCGAGGTCCGGTGCAAAAAAATGTAAAACTCGGAACAATGGGTATGAAAGCTTTGGAGACCCACATGCGGTGTGAATAAGACAAAGCAGCTGTGGAAACCTGTCGGAAAACACCTGGCATTTTATTTTTGTTTTACTCAATAAATCAAACGGTGTGTAAACAGTTTATATCAATAAACAGTGTGTTATGGGAATTGGTTGTATTGTGGGATGTTTTATTTTATTTCTACAAAATTGGTCTTAAATTTCATTCAGCGTGGTATTAAAAAGGTCTTAAAAAGTCTTAAATCTAGCTCTCTAGTTTGGGTGGCCGGTGTTTTAATAGTACTGTCACTGTGAAAGGGGGCATTCAAAAGAAGACAGCTCAGGGAGGGCCAGAGGGGATAGATCCAGGTGACTGCTGTAGATGGTACAGGCTTTTTGGAAATAACAGTACCCAGGAAGACAGGTCTCATTTAAAACAGAAAAAAACATCTGGTTGATGCCAGGTTTCTGTGAGGCACATTATGTCCAAACTTTTGTCCCATATGTGATCATGTATGAAGCAGGATTTGTTTGTGAGGGATTGTGTATGGGCATAATGAGTGGACAACAAAACTCAGATATTGATCAGATTGAGACATGTAAACAGTGATTTTTGATTACCTTAATCCGTTTAAGGTCATAGTCGAAGTAAGCAATAAGCGAATTAAGACGTGGAGTATTCTTATTTTAGTCGCATTATGAAATGCATGTAAACACCTTAATCGCAAAATGAATGTTCTGTGAGAGTTTTTGCAGCATTTTTTACGACAGGATACTTATACACACACAGCATTAGAACGACAGAATGTTGCAGAATGAAAGTACAGAATATGCCTGTTGTTTTGGAGAAGACACCATCATCTATGTGCACGTATTGCATGACAAGTACTAGAAAGTCAGACAGCATGACGCCGACAAATGTGAGTCATTAATCAGTCTATGGTCTAAAACTTGTAAAATGGGAACATGAAAGGAATATTCTAAAAGCAATTCATGTAAACACCTTTATGAGAATATTATCTTACTCGGAATAAGGTCAATAGTTGGATTATTGCTGTCCATGTAAATTTAGTCATTGTCGTATTTCCTGTGTAGAGAAAAGTAATTAGAGGCAGTTTATTTGTGATTAATTTCAAACATAGTTAAGATGATCTGACCATTTTGTTGGCTTCTTATGATTTATAAATGTTGGACTGTTCCTGTTTGTTACCATCAGGCCCACAGTGTATCTTGCTCAGAATCTCAGCAATTCAGTGTTAGTTTGGACACCTGAATTTGATTTAGTTTTAGTTTTAGCCTTTTGGTGAGACGTTTATGTGTAGTTTTACTGAACAATAACTAATCAAACAACATTTTAATCGAGTGTTCACCATTTTGTCTTGCATTTTTAATATTTATATGCTTTAAGAATTTCGAGACTGCAGCTGTTGCATGTACAGTTACCATGGTTGCTTGTGTTGTTCAATTCAGTTAAATTCAATTTTATTTGTAAAGCACCAAATCACAAAACAATCATCTCAAGGCACTTTACATAGAAACCCAACAAATCCCTTATGAGTAACACTTGGTGACAGTGGAGAGGAAAAACTCCCTTTAGCGGAAGAAAAAACCTCCAGCAGAACCAGGCTCAGTTCTCATCTGGTGCAAAGTTAGTGGAAAGAGCAGTTTATTTGATCACATACGCAGTGCCCATGCCTCTCTGTTTTGTAGAAGCTGGACCAATTTTCACTGATGTCCTGTTCACTGGGTTCAGCTTGAGAGGAGAAACTAAATTGTGGGAGAACATAAGTTTAGCCAACATCCTTAGCCAACGTCTAGAAGAAGATTTACATGTTTGGCAGCTGACATTCATCTGGGAACGTAATCATTCCTTTTGAAAGCGGGAGAAAAGATATATAGATGAAAGTAACTTTAATGTTACAGCTACACACAGAACTTGTCATGATTCCCCTTTGGGACTTCCTGCCAGGAGACCTTTATTTTGTATAGACTTCCTTTTCCCTCACACTGGCAGCTTCACTAGTTATTTCTGTTCATTGATTTCACCTGGGTTTAATCACTCTTTGTTTCCCCCCCTATTTATACCTCCCTCTTTCCTTTGTTCCCCGCCGGAGCATTGTTTGCACTAGTCATAATCACTATCATTCGTTACTGTGTTTGTGGATGTAGGAGCTTGTTTTTATGACGACCGTCCCACCCGGTCTCAGTTAATTACCGTCTCACCCGGTTCCCGAGTTTTTTGTGTTTTGAGTTTGCCCTGGGGATCCCAGGAAGAATAAAGCCTTGGTTGTCTGCATTTGGGTCCTACCGCCTCTCCTTCTCTCCTGCACCTTCAGACACACCTACCTCAACTCATGACAGAACTTTGATTTTAAATGGCTTTTACTAATCAGGAGCTACAGTTTGTGATTTCATGGATGCAGCAGGGTGTTGAATAGAATTGAGACTTAATGTCTGTCCACCGTCTTTATTTCATGTTATTGTTTAGGTTTCAATTTGATAAAAAATTTAAAACATTTCATCATAGTTGTTTTTTGTCATAGTTTGTTTCCAAAATTATCACAGATTTTTACTGATAGAACTGTTGAGTTATGGGAGTACTCTAGGTGGAAGTTATGGGGTCTGGAGTTGACCCAAGAGAAAATGTTTGAACTGGAACCCCTGCCAGGTTTTATTGGCCTATGGTGAGATGTCTGACAGCAATTTCCTATAGAGTTGTAGCATCCTTGAAAGATTAAAGAATTTCTTTTTGTCTGTGGTATTGGTTGTTTAACTTGGGATGAATGCATCACTTGAGTCAAAATCTAAAATTTATTATGAACAAATAGTGTGTTTAATGTCCTAAAATTTCTATGGTGGTGTAACTAGAATGATAAAGCATCACTAGATTAGTGAGGCCCACAGATTCTCAACAGTCGGGGCTTATCAGAGCTATTCTGAACTCTGGGGGCCAGCAGTGACTCAGAGAATGTGGAATTCAATACCTCCTATATCACTGTCATGTCTTTCTACTGCTACCTGCTTCTGAATTTGATGCAAGGGCTGCAGCAGATACCCAGAAAGTCTGGGCAATTTTCCTTCCTTCACTTGGGAATTTTAAGGTCTTGCATCAAGGCAGTCACACAAAGAAAATCATTATGCCTCCCAACCACATAAACACAACCACACAGACTAGAAATATTTTTAACCCTTACAGACCTTGGCATGAGTGTGGGGTGGGTCTCTGAGCACCATACGTGGCATGATTTGATTAAAAAGGCAAGGGCATTAGCATGACTGATCTTTTTCCTGTCTTCAGCAAGAAAGTATATTACCTTCACTTAGTCCGTCACCCTTGTGACAGAACAGAGCTCACTCTGAGAGAGAGAGAAAACAATTTATTTGCAGAACAGATGGCAGCCTCTACTCCAGGCCAAACAGGAGTGGGGGATATGAAAACTATTTACGCTAGTTGGAAAGGGAAGTAAAAAATATTAACCCAAAGTGGAAAATTAGCTGTGGGCTAGTTTTAAAATGCTAAAATAATGTGATTCCAGGGGGGAGTAATGAAATAATGACGCTATGGGAGAAGGGTGTGACTCAGATGTTGTTGACAGTGGGGCACAGTTTTTTGACTGAGGTGGCTTGAATTTTGTGCTGTTAATGTCCATGCTAAAGTCTGTTATATTTATATATGTGATTGTTTAAGGAAGTTATTCTTTTGCATCTTTAAGTTCTTTAGCTTTAATGTATTCATGCACATGGGAGGAAACATATGTAGAATTCATACCCACATTAGTCAAAGAAAATGTCAGATTGAATTGTATTATGTTAGTCACCACTAATAATGGAATCACTTGCAGAGTAAGAAATATGTTTTATGTGAAGTTCAAAACTGTTATCACAAATTGCAAAATTGCACGAAGAACTGCAAAATGAGCCTTTCAGTCAATGTGGCTGAGAGGGGATTAGTGCAACACAATACAATACAATGCAGATCCAAACGTTCATCATCTGAGTCGTGTTTTTCCACTGAGGAGAAAGTAAACTCTTCGTCTCTGTCTGGAACATACGAAACGCTTCTTCACCCGCGTAACGTGCCATCATCCAAACACACAGAAAAAGTGAGTAAATTGATGAAGTTTTATGTCATTTCTCGGTGGTGTGCACATAATTACCTGGCTCACCTCAGATTATTTACATGTGAGCAGTGCGAGGCAGGATCAAATTAGCTGTAATGAGGTGAAACAGGAGAAAACGTACTTCTCCTTACGTTCATACGGATTAAATAAAAAGTGATAATTTGTTTTCGACTTGAATTGTTTCATTTAAAAGAAAACATTTCAAGCTTTCTAGCCATATATGTCAGTTGCTGAGATTCTGGTTGTTTTATTTACGTGTCTGTGAAGAGAGATGACAGAGACAGAGAGGACAGAAAGCACACCCTGTCTGCTTTCTTTATTTAACAAAATACCAACAAAACCTTTGTTGTTATTATACAACTAAAACTAGACGCTTTATAGATTCAAATGATATATTGCTTTTATCTGTATGATCAAAATTAACGGAGTAATTTAAGTTTGTTTCTGCGTTATCAGGAGAAGATGCCACAGAACGTGCTGGCGCGTTCGTCGACCCCTGAGGGTTAAATTAAGCCTGTTAACATACACTGATTCTAACACAGGCGGATTTTCCCAACTGTGATGGAGTCTTATAATGAGCTCGTATTTTATTATTGGTGAAAGCCAGGGAATCTGGACCTTGGATCTCAGAGTGGGATTGCATATGTGAAGGTGTGTAAAGGTTTTTTCTTATGACAAATGACAAAACCTGACAAAATCCTCACTGTCTTCAATGAATCACACATGGAAGAATGTTCAAAGGTGCCAACTTGTTAAAATTGAAGAAAGATGATGAGTGGGAAGAGAAATAGTGTTAGCAGTGTGGCCCAGTGCTCTTCACCCAGTCTAAGAGGTTGCTGCTGTGGGCATACTGTACCTGGCCAGTCAGGTATGCTCTAATTGATAGCTATGATGTCAAGATGGGGTTGCATTGCTATCTTGGCTTTGAAGTTTTTCTAGCAGCTTGTGTGGCTGGATGCTCTAATCTAGGTGAATATGACTATTTTAAATGATTTAAATGATTTAAATGATCTGGTGACATCTTAATTCAGTCAGCACAGGTGAACCAGGATGATGGAAACACAGAGGTTTATTTAGAACCGGTGGGAGGGAGGGGACAGTACAGAGACATGAGATTTGCGGAGCCAATAAGGGTAGATAAACGACTGCTAGTTAAATGAGCGACACTGAAAAACAACAGACAGCCAGGTGCAGGAGAAAACAGCGACAAACAGGGTACCAGCTCAGCCTAAAGAACCCCAAGATGGCAGAGAAAAGCTAGAGTCCAAACAGAGTTCCGTGGAGGTAGCAAACGGTATCCAAACAAACAAACAGGCTGAGAGTGACGCAGGCTAACAGAATGAACTGGCTGGGGAGAGGTAAATGGTGGGTATAATCGGGTGACAAAAAACTGGAACTAAAGCTGGGAGGAGGACACCAAGGATAACAGAAAGTAGGACATGTCACAATTAAAATAAGGGACATGAGTGTGCTTAGTGTGCTTAAGAGAGGACTGAGTGGTTTGACACATAAAGCAAAAGCTGAAGCTTACATATGGTCTTCATGAAGAGGGTTGATGTGCTATTGGAGGAGGCACAGCACACTTTGAAACAATCTTCTTTCTAAGACTTTCATGTTAAACTCAGTTGTCCACATGAAATTAAACATTCATATGCTGTCGGATAGTCCACCAAAGACATTTGTGTAAAGGATATTGATTAGGAAATGCAGATATGGGCAAAAATCATATTTTTTTTGATATTAGTGTATCTATAATTGTCAATATATATCCATTTGATACCACTAATTAGGAAGGAAATACATTTGTTTGTTAGACCTCAAGATATGCAGTGTGTTATGGTCAGTAGTATTGAATGTTTGAACTGTTGACAAAAAGTTGTTTACAAAAGCTCCACTTGATCATTTTAATTTCAATGTGTATATTTCTTTTAGGATTTATTTTTACATAAAACACAAGGTTTGAATTAGTTTTAAACACCAATTCATTTCTTATTGGATAACTGAATTGAATTGGTAATGTCATCTAACATGGTCTAACATGCATGCTTATAGGCTCGTGTAAGGCTGTGCTGTGTGTCAGGACATGTTAGTGTCTTCCACTTCTTGAGCCACTGCCTTTTTTGAAAAATGCTTCAGCCCTGCAGCTTTAGACTGTCAGTCAACCAGTGTTTTCTACTGTTCTAACTGATGTGATGTCTTTCACAATAAAAAAATAAATTGCACTTGCTCTGTCGTCAGACATATTTGCCACCTTGTGTACTAGTGATGCATCATGGACGCATAGATCTTGGCTTTTTTTAATACAGGGACGGTAATGTTCGTTTTTGGTGGAAAGTATTTGCAGTGTTTCCTGTCTTTATTTGCACAGGTTGACTGCATACTTTATTTGTTGTTAAACGAGCATTGGAAATCCAAAACATTTCCAAATCACAGATTCTGTGTGACCTTTCAGTGACAGTGTCATTGTTCTTTGTGACTGCATCATACCCATCATACCAGTAGATATGAACAAACTGGAACAGATTTAATTTTTTTATTAAAAGACATATACACACAACAGAGGGCTACCTTTTCCATGCAGATGTATTTTATTAGTGGTTTAGTTTTCCCTTCATTAATTATTTTCACAAATCTCCAAGCCACAAATTAGACTAATTTAGTGAGGAGGTGACACATCCTCAGGGGCCCTGGGGAAAATGAGAGGGACCAACCTCTTTCTGAGTCATTTCTCTTCCTTGTATACACACACACACACACACACACGCACATACTTATATACTTTCAATAGAGCATATAGTTTGAAGGTGACCAAGTATGTGTGCCTGTGTTCGAGTACTTCTGTTTGGGAAGAACCTGTTTGAGCTGAGGAATGAATACAGTCAAAGGAAGGTGCTTATGTTATCTGCTATCAACTTCCTGAGTATGGTTTAGTGAAACATATCTGTGCATGTACGTACGTGTGTGTATTGTAGTACAGCATGTAAACCTCTGCATTCTGACTATGAGACAGGCTTTGTAGTTGATAAATGGATACCCCTATCACCTGCCTAGGGGGAACAGAGCTGTGTAATTACAGGCTTTCTGCTGCTTTCCTGCACACACACACACACGCATAATTTCAGAGTTGCATCCACTAAGCTGGATTACTTGAACAGTAAAAAAAATTATCTTAAATATTTAATTGTTCATGGAAAAAACAAGTCATTAGACATCTTTGTTTGTAGTTGCCACTTTTAAAACAGCTAATAATATAAACCAGTCTTGGAGTAAACCAGTCTACTTTAGCCAGATTATTCACAATGCTGCATGACCCCTTTTCTGTGTTCCCTTCAGTAGCTACCAGTTCATTACAAAATTCTTTTTAAGTTAATTTTTTTTGTTTTTAAACTCCTTCATGGTCCTGGTATTTGTGTGGACTGCTATCTAAAAGATCGACTAATAGATGTCTTAGATATTCCACACAGTTGCTTTTGCTTTTGCTGGTCTGACCCTAGTTTCCGGGTAAGTGAATCACTTCCTATTGTAAGCGTGTCATGTCTGTCATGTCTATCTGTGCTGTATAGCTCGTCTACAGATTAGCAACAGACTAGCTTTAGTCTAACACACCTGAAAACTAACTAAATTCTCTAAACGGTCCGACGGAAACATACTCCTAAGCAGAAGCCCATGGCTCATCACGTTCACATTTCTATTAGATTTTCCCCGATGAGCGACACACCCGCTGAGAAACGGACTCTGATAATTCGCAATTCCATAGTCAGAAACGTGAAGCTAGAGACACCAGTGACCATAGTCAAATGTATTTCTGCGGCCAGAGCGGGCGACATCGAGTCAAATCTGAAGCTGCTGGCTAAGGCTAATCATAAATATGGAAAAATTGTTATTCACGTCGGCAGCAATGACACCCAATTACGCCAATCGGAGGTCACTAAAATTAATGTTGAGTTGGTGTGTAACTTTGCTAAATTAATGTCAGACTCCGTAGTTTTCTCTGGACCCCTCACCAATCTGACCAGCGATGACATGTTTAGCCGCATGTCGTCGTTCCGTCGCTGGCTGTCCAGGTGGTGTCCAGCAAACGATGTGGGCTTCATAGACAATTGGGCCACTTTCTGGGGAAAACCCGGTCTGGTAGCGAGAGACGGCATCCATCCCACTTTGAATGGTGCAGATCTCATCTCTAGAAATTTGGCCGAGTTTATTAGCCGACCTAAAGCCTGACAATCCTGGGTGGGGACCGGGATGCAGAGACTCAGTCTAAAACGCCTCTCTGCAGTTTCCTTAGAGCCGTCACCCCCCTCAAACCACATAGAAATTATGTCTGCCCCTCATAAAATGAGTTATTCATAAAAACCTAATAAAAATTAAGACCACTCCTCTTATTGAACAGAAAAACTGAACACTCAGATGTGGATTATTAAATATTAGGTCTCTTTCATCTAAATCTCTGTTAGTAAATGATTTGATAACTGATCAACAAATTGACTTTCTCTGCCTTACTGAAACCTGGCTTCAGCAGGTTGAATATATCAGTCTGAATGAATCAACCCCCCTCAGTCATAAAATTGTCATGTTCCTCGAAGCACAGGTCGAAGTGGATGGGTAGCTGCAATCTTCCACTCAAACTTATTATTAAACTTTCATCCTCAGAACAGTTATAACTCATTTGAGAGCCTCACTCTTAGTGTCTCGCATCCAAACTGGAAAACACAAAAACCTTGTCACTTGTCATTGTGTACCATCCACCTGTCCCTTACTACAGCTTTTAACTGAATTCCCTGACTTCCTGTCTGATTTAGTGCTTAGTTCAGATAAAGTCATTATAGTGGGAGATTTTAACGTTCACGTAGATGTTGAAAATAATAGTCTCAGCACTGTATTTAACGCTATATTAGATTCAATTGGTTTCACTCAAACTGTTAATAAACCCACCCACTGTTTCAATCACACCCTTGATCTTGTTCTGACCTATAGTATCGAAATTGAACATTTAATCGTTTTTCCCCATAATCCTATTTTGTCAGGTCATTCTTTAATAACTTTTGAATTTAAGATGATGGATCATGCAGCATTTGGAAGAAAATTCCACTACAGCAGATGTTTATCTGACAATGCTGTTAATAAATTTAAGAAAATGATTCCATCTTTATTTACATCTATGCCAAGTACCAACACAGTGGAAGGCAGCTGCCTCAATCCCACTCTCTACCAAATTGATCATATTGTTGACAGTGCTGTAGCCTCACTGTGTGAAACGCTCGATACTGTGGCCCCTCTGAAAAAGAAGTTAGTGAATCAGAGGAGATTAGCCCCATGGTATAATTTACATATTCCTACCTTAACCCTCTGGGGTCTGAGGGGGTTTTGGAGGCCTGGACAAATTTTGACATGTCCTGCTTTTTTCAGTGTCTTTTAAACATATTAATGTCTAAAGTCTAATAACACTGTAATAAAAATGGGCTAAAATAATATGTGAGCAGCAAGTTTATACATGATTGTGTTTTTGAGAAAAAAGTGTTTATGCATGGTTAGTGAAAGACTACAATTTTTTAGTCACTGAAATAAGACCATAAAACACAAACAGAATATTGGTTCACAAGACTTTGGAGACCTGCATGTTGCTGGCTAAAGTGTTTACTTCACAGTGTTGTGAAAGTCATCTTGTTCACACATTCACAGTAAACAATACACTGATTTAAATTTTCTAAGACACTTTTTGTCCAGAAAGGCCATATGCAAGAAGGTGTGGCTCGTCCCTGGATGAATAGTCATGTCATTTACCTGAGAAGACAAAAGATGCACTGAACGACCAGACAAAGACGATAATGAGCCTTTCAGTCAATGTAGATGGGACGGATTAGCGCAGCACAATACAAAACAATGAGGAGCCAAACGATCCTCATTTGAGTTAAAATCAGTGTTTTTACTCTGAGGACAAGCTAAACTGTTTGTCTCGCTTCTTCACGTCCGTGACGCGCCATCATCCAAACGCGCAGAAAAAGTGAGTAAATTCTATGATGAAGTTTGACGTTTTATGTCATTTCTCGAGGGTGTGCACATATTTACCTGGTTCACCTGAGATTATTTACATGTGAACAGTGAACAGAGTACAAGGCGGGACCGCATTACCTGTAATGAGGTGAGACAGGAGAAAACGGACTTCTCCTTACGTTCATACGGATTAAATCAAAAGTGATGATTTCTTTTCGACTTGAATTGTTTCATTTAAAAGAAGACATTTCAAGCTTTCTATTTCAATTCAATTCAATTTTATTTGTGTAGTGCCAAATCACAATGCAAATCAAACTAAATCAAACTAAAAACCCAACAATTCCGTTATGAGCAAGCACTTGGCGACAGTGGAGAGGAAAAACTCCCTTTAATGGAAGAAAAAACCTCCAGCAGAACCGGGCTCAGTTTGGGCGGCCATCTGCCTCGACCGGTTGGGGTGAGTGGATAGAGCAGAGAGAAAAGAACAGCAACAATAAACAACAAATAGACACTGCAGGTTGGTGGGACCAGTAACTGCACATCAACAATATACAGTGGGTACGGAAAGTATTCAGACCCCTTTAAATTTTTCACTCTTTCTGTCATTGCAGCCATTTGCCAAAATCAAAAAAGTTCATTTTATTTCTCATTAATGTACACTCAGCACCCCATCTTGACAGAAAAAAACAGAAATGTAGAAATTTTTGCAAATTTATTAAAAAAGAAAAACTGAAATATCACATGGTCATAAGTATTCAGACCCTTTGCAGTGACACTCATATTTAACTCACATGCTGTCCATTTCTTCTGATCCTCCTTGAGATGGTTCTGCTCCTTCATTGGAGTCCAGCTGTGTTTAATTAAACTGACTGGACTTGATTAGGAAAGGCACACACCTGTCTATATAAGACCTTACAGCTCACAGTGCATGTCAGAGCAAATGAGAATCATGAGGTCGAAGGAACGGCCCAAGGAGCTCAGAGACAGAATTGTGGCAAGGCACAGATCTGGCCAAGGTTACAAAAAAATTTCTGCAGCACTCAAGGTTCCTAAGAGCACAGTGGCCTCCATAATCCTCAAATGGAAAAAGTTCTGGACGACCAGAACTCTTCCTAGACCTGGCCGTCCAGCCAAACTGAGCAATCGTGGGAGAAGAGCCTTGGTGAGAGAGGTAAAGAAGAACCCAAAGATCACTGTGGCTGAGCTCCAGAGATGCAGTAGGGAGATGGGAGAAAGTTCCACAAAGTCAACTATCACTGCAGCCCTCCACCAGTCGGGGCTTTATGGCAGAGTGGCCCAACGGAAGCCTCTCCTCAGTGCAAGACACATGAAAGCCTGCATAGAGTTTGCCAAAAAACACATGAAGGACTCCCAGACTATGAGAAATAAGATTCTCTGGTCTGATGAGACCAAGATTGAACTTTTTGGCGTTAATTCTAAGTGGTATATGTGGAGAAAACCAGGCATTGCTCATCACCTGCCCAATACAATCCTGACAGTGAAACATGGTGGTGGGAGCATCATGTTGTGGGGGTGTTTTTCAGCTGCAGGGACAGGATGATTGATTGCAATTGAAGGAAAGATGAATGCGGCCAAGTACAGAGATATCCTGGAAGAAAACCTCTTCCAGAGTGCTCAGGACCTCAGACTGGGCCGAAGGTTCACCTTTCAACAGGACAATGACCCTAAGCACACAGCTAAAATAACAAAGGAGTAGCTTCGGAACAACTCTGTGACCGTTCTTGACTGGCCCAGCCAGGTCCCTGACCTAAACCCAATTGAGCATCTCTGGAGAGACCTGAAAATGGCTGTCCACCAACGTTCACCATCCAACCTGACAGAACTGGAGAGGATCTGCAAGGAAGAATGGAAGAGGATCCCCAAACACTTGTTGCATCATTCCCAAGAAGTCTCATGGCTGTACTAGCTCAAAAGGGTGCTTCTACTCAATACTGAGCACAGGGTCTGAATACTTATGACCATGTGATATTTCAGTTTTTCTTTTTTAATAAATTTGCAAAAATTTCTACATTTCTGTTTTTTTCTGTCAAGATGGGGAGCTGAGTGTACATTAATGAGAAATAAAATGAACTTTTTTGATTTTGGCAAATGGCTGCAATGACACAAAGAGTGAAAAATTTAAAGGGGTCTGAATACTTTCCATACCCATTGTACAGCTCCAGGACCAGGGACACCTGCAGAAGGTACAGAGAGGACAGAGAGAGAGGGAGAGAGCACAAACTAGGGGAGAGAGAGAGCACAAGGTTAGTGACATTCAATGGTGGAATATACATGAGGTGGGAGGAGATGAAGAGAAGGGAGGGGAAGGGAAGGGCGGGGGTTAGGGTAGGGGAGCTCAGTGCACCGATGGTCCTCGGACAGTCTAGGCCTATAGCAGCATAACTAAGGGATGGTTCAGGGTTGCCTGTAGCCTGCCCTAACTATATGCTTTGTCAAAGAGGAAGGTTTTAAGTCTAGCCTTAAAAGTACAGAGAGTGTCTGCCTCCTGAACCCAGGCTGGGAGCTGGTTCCACAGGAGAGGAGCTTGATAACTAAAGGCTCTGCCTCCCAGTCTGCTTTTGGAAACTCTGGGAACCACAAGTAGACCTGCACTCTGAGAGCGAAGTGGTCGATTGGGATAATATGGTACTATGAGGTCTTTAAGGTATGAAGGAGCTTGATTATGAAGGGATTTGTATGTGAGAAGAAGGATTTTAAATTCTACTTTATGTTTTACAGGGAGCCAATGAAGAGAAGCCAATATAGGAGAAATATGATCTCTCCTGCTAGTTCCTGTCAGGACTCTGGCTGCGGCATTGTGGAGGCTTTTTATGGAGATATTGGGACATCCAGATAGTAATGAGTTACAGTAATCTAGCCTTGAGGTAACAAATGCATGGACTAGTTTTTCTGCATCATTTTGAGACAGGATGTTCCTAATTTTGGCAATGTTGCGCAGGTGAAAGAATGCATTTCTGGAGATTTGTTTTATGTGTGAGATAAAGGACATGTCCTGGTGAAAAATAACTCCAAGACTTTTTACAGTAGTGATGGAGGCCAGGGTTATGCCATCTAGAGTAGCTATAATTTGAGAAAAGTTATTTCTGAGATTTTTTGGCCCAAATACAATGACTTCTGTTTTCTCTGAGTTTAAAAGTAAAAAGTTACTGGTCATCCAGGCCTTTATGTCAGTTAGACAGGCTTGAAGTCTGGTTAACTGGTTTGTGTTAACAGGTTTAATAGATAGATATAACTGAGTGTCATCTGCATAGCAGTGGTAATTAATAGAGTGCTTCCTAATGACATATCCTAAAGGAAGCATGTACAGGGTGAACAGAATCGGTCCTAGCACGGAGCCTTGTGGAACTCCATAACTAACTTTTGTTCGTGTGGAAGGTTCATCATGGACATGAACAAACTGGAATCTGTCTGATAAATAGGATTGGAACCATTTTAACGCTGTTCCTCTGATACCAGTCACATGCTCCAATCTCTGTAATAAGATGTTGTGGTCAATGGTGTCGAATGCTGCACTAAGGTCTAGGAGGACAAGTATAGAAACAAGTCCATTATCTGAGGCTAAGATCGTTGGTAACTTTTAACAGTGCTGTTTCTGTACTATGATGTGCTCTAAATCCTGATTGAAAATTTTCAAATAGTTCATTCCTGTGTAAGTGGTCTGATAGCTGCTTAGCAACAGCTTTTTCTAGGATTTTATAAATAAATGGCAGGTTGGATATTGGTCTATAATTAGCCAAGACTCCTGGATCAAGACTAGGCTTTTTGAGTAAAGGTTTGATTACTGCAGTCTTAAAGGCCTGTGGTACGTAGCCTGATACTAGAGATAAATTTACCAAGTCTAATAAAGATGGGTTCATTAATGGCTGTTATAATCTACTAATCTGTTATAGTTGTGATTTTATTTGTAAAGAAACTCATAAATTCCTCTTCTGTTAACTTCTGATTTATTTGATTTATGTGTTCGAGGGGCAGACACAATCTCTATGTGGTTTGAGGGGGGCGGCGGCTCTAAGGAAACTGCAGAGAGGCGTTTTAGACTGAGTCTCTGCATCCCGGTCCCCACCCAGGATTGTCAGGCTTTAGGTCGGCTAATAAACTCGGCCAAATTTCTAGAGATGAGAGCTGCACCATTCAAAGTGGGATGGATGTCGTCTATCGTTACCAGACCGGGTTTTCCCCAGAAAGTGGCCCAATTGTCTATGAAGCCCACATCGTTTGCTGGACACCACCTAGACAGCCAGCGACGGAACGACGACATGCGGCTAAACATGTCATCGCTGGTCAGATTGGTGAGTGGTCCAGAGAAAACTACGGAGTCCGACATTAATTTAGCAAAGTTACACACCGACTCAACATTAATTTTAGTGACCTCCGACTGGCGTAATCGGCTGTCATTGCTGCCTACGTGAATAACAATTTTTCCATATTTATGATTAGCCTTAGCCAGCAGCTTCAGATTTGACTCGATGTGGCCCTGGGCCCAGGAATACATTTGACTATGGTCACTGGTGTCTCTATTTTCATGTTCCTGACTATGGAATCGCCAATTATCAGAGTCGGTTTCTCAGCGGGTGTGTCGCTGATCGGGGAAAATGTATTAGAAACATGAACAGGCAGGTGATGAGCCATGTGCTTCTGCTTAGGAGTACGTTTCGGTCGGACCGTCACCCAGGCTAATTCTCCGGGCTGCTCCGGAGCTGCCCTTGGACCGCTAACAGTTGCAAGACTAAAGTGATTCGCTTACCCTGAGGGCTACACCAACAGGGCATATGTCATATGTTTCTTATTTTTAGTTTCTTATTTAAGTATTCACTGAGATTCTGGTTGTTTTATGTACGTGTCTGTGAAGAGAGATGAGAGAGAGAGAAAAGACTTTAGCTATTAGAAATTAGCTGTTTTTAAACATTTTGCAAACTCCGTCCTTTCAAATAATTTTTTGTAGTTTCAGATCTGACCCTGTTTTCACAGGTGACAGATCGGAAACTTTGCAGTTCCAGTAGGAGCTCATGGATGTTTAGCCAATCTAGGCAGTTCAACTGTTGGCATGCTATCGAATAAGTGCTATCCATGTACATTAGTCCTACAGCAACTGGTCCAAGGAATTCAAAGCGTCATACTTTTTCATCGTGGTATGTTTGCAGTGCCTTGGAGGTGGCGTTGCATCAGGAATGCAGTGGTTTTAATCCATCAAGCATTAAATGTAATGCTTGCTATGCTCCATATGCGTGTACTGTCGGACAGTACACGCTCCACTCCATATATAGGGGGAGGAAGTGGAGTGTGTGGAGAACATGAAGTTCCTGGGGATCCACATCACATCCAACCTCACCTGGGTTCTGAACACCTCCCATCTGGTGAAGAAGGCTCATCAAAGACATTTCTTCCTCAGGAAGCTCAGGCAAGCCGCTCTCCATTCTGAGCTGTTTGTGAACTTCAACAGAAGCATCATCGAAAGCATCCTCTGCTTCAATGTGACTATGCCAGCTGTACAGCCCAAGACAGGAAGTACCTGGCCAGGGTTGTGAAAATAGCCCAGAGGATTGTGGAACGTCCACTTCGAGACTTAGCACTCCGTGCATGTTGGCTGACTTCAAATGAAAGCCAGCAACATAGTCACAGACCCCACAGGAGAAGATTCAATGCCATCAAAGCTCAGACTAGCAGAGGAACAGCTTCTTCCCCAGAGCGATTGCCTCCATCACACACTCACATATGCAGGCTGCATGCAGGCCATTTTTAAATTGCACTACTGTGTTTTTATGTACTTATATTTTTTATGTCTTTTTTATGACTGAAACCAGAGTGCCATTTTTCATACATTTTGTTGTACAAAGTATGATGACAGTAGAAGTTATCTTAAGACTATATGGCTATTTAGCTAAGGAACATAGATAATCGCCCTTGGAGTCTTGACAGAAAATGTAAATAAATATATATAAAACTAGGGCCAATATATCAGTCAAAAAAATCTGTATTATATATCACCCATGCCCTGTGGACTGGTGACCTGTCCAGGATGTACTCCTGCCTTTCACCAAGGCAAAGAGAGCTGGGATAGGCTCCAGCAGATCCCTGTGACCCTAAATAGAAATAAGTGAGTATAGATAATGGATGGATATATCAGCCATCAGCCTCCTTGATTTCTAAAAATCTTCCTAGGACTTCTTTGCAGTCATATGAGGTTTTTGCTTTTCTTTACTGCAAATCAGCAGAATGTGTATTTTAAACTGCAAAGCCTCAATGAAAACATGTTTTTAAAATGCTACAGATTCTAGACAGCTGTCCCCACACACTTCTTGTGAAACCTTAAACACTAATAAATTTGACAACAAACAAATTGTTGGCACTGAAAGTGGCCTTGGTAGAAACAAATCAAAATGTCAATGAGCAAGAGATGATACCAGTGTCAAAGCAAAACAGTACGTTAGTTATCTGGACTTGTGTTGGTTTTAGAAAATTAATGCAGGGCAAGAACTGGTAATGTGCCAAACAGCAACTGTGCAAGGCAATGTCATAAATCTCTCCCAACATTTACAAAGTATAATTCCACTCATACATTATGATCAGGGGTTGTCCCATTTTGATAAACAAAATGACCATATTGAATCTATATGAGACATGAATTGTCCTGTATTTGGGGGCACATTTTTATTGCGTGTATTGATGGTTCAGCAGTAGTAATATGAAGTGAACCCAAACCAGTTTAGAGTATCTGAGAAGTCAGACAGATAAAGGTTCTGACAGGTTCTGTCATTTTTACGTATGTAGAGCAGATGCACGGGTCATTGTGGTTTTGTGACCATCATCTCTCTCACCTCTGTCTCTCTCCTCTAAATATAAAGCTCCCATGGCTGCACCTGTTGATGGTGATGTGTGGGTATCGTTATCCTCTTTAAACACTGAGATTAACTTTACATCAATAACAGAGTTTTATGAGCTTAAAGCTGTGGCTGAAAAGTTCAAAAAAATTCAAATGCATTTCACAGCAGCAATAGTGCAGACAACAAAGAAGAGCAGCTGCCAAGCAGGTTCAGGACCATAGCTCCCATTTATATAATAACTACTAGGCAGAAGACAACAGCAACCTAGTTTATTTATCAGAATAATATTGTGTATTTTATTTTTCCCCTCGTTCCATCACAAATTTTAATATACTAATTGAATAACCCAATTCATTATGTTTTATAGTGTTTCAATGTCCTGTCTCTTGAGAAATAATTTAATGACTTTCAGCACTTACTTGGTTGGTGCATAATGACTCCCTTATCCTCACCTCTGACATCAGATTGAGCCCAGAGATACTGTTGACAACTCTGCTGCTTCACTGTCCTGAATTCCATTGCTCCCATTTGAGTTTTTGTGGTGATACTCATAAACCACTCATTTCAAAAGATTCATGGGATACTGACAGTGTTGTTCATCATCTGTCTCATTTACACTTGACAACTACTTACTGTAGCTATCTGAAAGTTGCCTTTCTGAAATTGATGTGAGAGAATTAGCTAGATTATTTATTTCTATTAAGAAACACAATTCTTTGGGTTTGTGTCCCACTAAGTTATTACCCAAGAGTGCAGCTGGCTCACATATGTGAAATAATGCTGACTATAGAGAAAGGACAAAAAGAGATGCGGTTGTTTGGCTGAAACATTCACTGCTATGTTTAATTTACAATTTAATGAGGAGTTTCGTTATGTATTACATAATAAATAATGCATAATTAATGAGAATAAATGTGCATTTAAAATTAGGAAAAGTCAACTTTATTTGTATATTGTCATTAATGCCTTCCATCTGTATGTTTTTGTATTTTTGACTTCCTACCATTATCACTCATTCTCATTCTCCATCTGTCTTTGCTTCTCTTTCTTTTTTTCTTTCTCTTCTGTCTGGGTTTTTTGTATTACAGCCACCTGTGTCCCTCAATGCCAAAATGGAGGAATGTGCCTCAGGCCTCAGCTCTGTGTCTGCAAGCCTGGCTCAAAGGGGAAGGCATGCGAACAGAAGACAGTGCCTACACAACCCTTTCCAGCACTGTCTGGGAATGGACCCACCAAAGTTCACACTAATGGATACAACGTAGTACCACATCGCCCTATACCTCAGCAAGTGCCTCCAAGTGGCCATGCCTCTGTCTCCCCACTGGCTAGCAGCACAGCTCAGATGAAGCTCACTGTCAAGCCGGCCCCCCAGCTTGTGCGGCCATATTACATCCAACAACACATCCAACAGCAGTAAGTAACTTTACTGTCCAGAAACAATGCTGTCCTCCACTAACATAAAAGTCATATATTTTTACTAAATTACTGTAAGAAAAGGTTTTAGAACAACTCAGTTTTCCATTATATAAAGCTGCTTTTGTTACTAATGCATGAGCATCTCCACCAGAACAGCTGAAGTGTTCAGCATTTTGCTGAAGGACATGGCATGGTAGAGTAATAGATTACCTTTTTGAACAGGTAGTGAACAAACTGGGTCAATAAATTTTACAATAAACACAGATTAGTCCTATCATAAAATCATTGAAAAATGTGTGGTGTCATCCATAAATGTTCTCAAATGTATCATAAATGTGTAGAAGTGAGAATAAGGGAATCTTCATGCCCTAAAACAGGGGTGGTGAAGTATCCCTGCCCTTCCAGCTTATGGTTGGTTGAACACACCTGATGCAGGTAATCAGCAGTGGTTAGGGCAGGGATATCTGGAAAACAAGCAGGACAGTTGCCTTTGAAGGCTGGAATGCACCATCCATGATGCACCAATGGAGAACAGGTATACCATACATTTTAAGTTTGTCCTGTGCAGCAATTTTTGTGAATCAGGATTCTTTATAAATTTGTATCATTTGGTCTGATTTAGAGTTTGTAACCTCAACTCATCTCTAGCTTTCTCAACTATAAGATGTAGTATTGAGGTCATGGGAGCAGGACACTTGTACATTACATAAAAATATAAATACAAGTAGTTTATAAACATCTGGAGATGTCTTCAGCATTGTGCACAACCCATTTCAGATTAGAGTTCTGCATGTGTGTACATGGTGGGTAGAAAACAATGTGAAATGACTGAGACTCTATGTGGAAAGTAATATTACAAGTACTACGTTTTCCAGACTATAAGTCACACTTTTTTTTTACTCCTCTGGCTTGTGAAAGACATGGAAGGTAATCACTGTTTTTTTTAAAATTACTATTTCAGATTGATGACAATCTCTAAAAGATAAGCTAATATAACTAGATAACTATATAACTAAAATACTAGAGCACATTACATTGTGCACAGCCTTGAATGTTTGTACACAGGATGATTGGGAAGTGCCAAATGTGCAGGTCTGTTACGATAGCAATGAAAGAGCTGTAGAAATCAATTTTACTTTCTGAATTCTTAATATAAAGACTTTTTAACACCTTTGATGACTGGTCAACCAACAGTTAATAAACAATAATATTAAGTTTGTATTCAGAAGTGAGGAATCCTCTGGAATTAGTGATGGTTTACTGTGAGAAAGAAAACAGTATGATAGTTCAATAAATACTTACAAAGGAAGAACAGAGGGAAAATGAATAGAGAAATTTGATGAATTATCCATGAACATATTGGAATATGGGAGTAATCAATAGGTGTTTTTTTCAGTGCTGGTAAAAGGGATCTGAAAATCAATTTATGCTTGGATTAGCGTACAACTTGAGCGAAAATTTGGTCAAGAAAGGGTTACTGAGTTCTAAGCACTATTAGCTATAAAGTAGATTGAGAATTGAGGCTAGTGAGACATCAGTTTATGCCAAAATCAGCCACTCAGCTATAAACGGGTCGCACTTGCTGGATTTCAGCCCAGTCTGTTGGAGGAGGCCTTGTATTGTGGATCCAAGTGGATTTATTTTGTGGGTTTCTGGATGGCCCTTTCAGCTGCAGGCCTCTGGAGCGTCCTCACCGCTGAGAGTTCTCTCTCTTGTCATTTGGTCCTGGTTTGGGGTTTCTGGGCACCTAGCTCGGCTTGGCGTTCCTTTTTGCTGATGGAGAAAACTTAGAGTGTACGAACTCCTGGTGTGGTCAAAATGGCGCTGAGCTCTGCTGTGAATAGGTGTTCAGGCAAAGCTGCTTGATTACCAAAATACCAAGCAAAAGAGGGTGCAAAACCTAGTGGGCTGCCTCTTTTTGTTTTGTGTTCTCTCCTCCACGCAGGCTTCTTCTGTGTGACAGAGAGAGTCTGCCTGTCTGTGCACGAGAGACTGAGATATTTTTGTTGGAGCAAACAGAATTGTTTATCATTTATGAATAATGAATTAATAATATCATAAACAATCATCAGTTGATAAGCCCTAAAGGATATCAGTCTTTAACCTGAATGGGAGTTCTCAGATTCAGGGACAAGCTTATTGTGTGTAAGAAACATAAATGATGCAGATCATATACGTATTTGACTATTTACAAAGGAGGGAAACAAAGAGAACATTGAACAGGGAAACTGGATGGATTAATGAATCAAAACATCTTAAAAATTCTGGTATATAAACTAGGTGATTTGCAGTGGAGGAAAAACAGATGTTGAAATCAATCTATGTTCGGAGTTGAGTCTGAGGTCTAACTGGAGGTTTAGGAGGAAGGTAAACTAACTGGTACCTAAGGAGACCAACTGAGATAGTTTTGAAACAATCAGCACAGCTATGGTTACTTACCTGACCGCCAGGATAGACTTTACTGAAGTTTGCGCCATCCCACTGTGGGCTGGTCCAACTGCAGTCCGGCCAGCAGTTTTCCAGGATGTGCGTCAGTGTTCCTCAGAATTCTTTCGGCGGCAGGCCTAAGACATCCGTTCGTCACCTAGTTGCTGTTTTTGTCTGGTCATTGGCCATTGGCAATGCTGGATAATTGAGTGGAGCATCGCTTTGCTGTGAGTGTCAGCTTGAGGTGAGCTATTTACTCTTTTGGTTACTGGATTCTATCCTCTGTGTGGGGAAGCAGGATCAGGTCTCTTCTCTGCTTCTAAATTCTTCTTGATAGTCTGTGTTTGTGTTCTGTGTGTGTGTGATTCTCCGAAAATGGGGCAGTTTCACTGGTCTGAGCACTGTGTCATGCAAAGAGTTGTTCATGCTCGGTGCAGAGTCAATCTGACTTTTACGACTAATAAATCTTAGGAGTGTTTCCGAAAAGGGGAATAATTGTTTTTTTTCTTTTTCCACCAAGCAGGTTGCAAACACAGGTTTTTAGATGCCATGATAGTGTTTACAGTATATTATTTTCTGTATTTTTACTTAGTTTGTGAGGCAGCCCATCATATTCATTCAACTTTGTTAGATATAGCTAACCATTTTTAAAGTGTCATTCTCAAATTACTAAAACATTACTTTCAATCATAGTTTCCAAAGTATTGATAGCCTGTCAGACTTACTGATTTAATCCTCTTAGACACAAGGCATCATAGTCAGCCTGATACATTTTGAGTGTCTTCTGTGACACATTCAAACACATGTTCCATCCCCAGGTGCTCACCAGGATGGTAGTAAATAGTTAATTGTTAAATTAACAGTAACTTCCATGGAAAAATTATCCACTGGTTGCCGTATGACAGAACAACTGCAGTAGTTTTATAAATTCTGTAAAATGAAATACATTAGTATACTGTTATTTTTTCTGGCATATTGTAGAATGGAGTACAGTATTATACTGTTACTGTAATTTATGTTACAGTGCTACTGTAGAATATCCAGTGTATTGTGCATTTATTACAATACAATTCTCTAATTTATCTGATATAAAATATTAAAAAGGACAACTGAACACTGCACAAAAGCAAACATTTTATTGTGAAATTGTAAAAATTGGTGATGCCATTTCACAGAAATTTCATGAACAGATTAACTCCAACAAATATATGACATCACTGTGACATCCAGGTGGCATAGCCTGTACCTGGGTATCAGTGTCACTAACTGGAGTGGCTAGCTGGATAGTGGGTGGGTGGGAAAAAGTTTCAGGTTTGGGTACCTGCGGTGTTTCCCTAATCAGGCTATGTTCAGTTTGTGGGGCAGTGTTCTCGCTGGGAGTCACGATGTTCATACCGTAGCACTGGGGTTTGTCGAAATGGCGAGACTGTATGGGCAGAGGTGTGTGCACTTGACTTGACTAACAGTCCTCAGACGAAAAATGTGACTCAGATGACAAACGTTTGCATCTGCATTGCACTGCAGTAATTCCCTCTCAGCCACATTCCTGACTGAAAGGCTCATTATGCGGGTCTTTGTGCGGGTCTTTGTCTTCTCAGGTAAATCACATGATCAGAATCAGAATCAGAATCAGAATGAGCTTTATTGCCAAGTGTGTGTGCACACACACACAAGGAATTTGTTTAGGTACAGGGGGGTGCTCCAGTGCAAACAGACATAAATACAAATGCTACAAAGGATCAAACAGTAAAGATAAATGCTACAGAAACAAATGCTGCAAAAAACTAAAGAAAAATGCACAGATAACCTGAAAACAGAATGTAAGGGGAACTAATTGGTGTGCAAAGAGCAAAAAGGTGCCAGTGACATAGTGCAGGTGTTAGGAGGGAATGGTGGAGAGCTATGAGTTTAACCCTCTGGGGTCTGAGGGGGTTTTTGGGGCCTGGACAAATTTTGACATGTCCTGACATTTGTGCTTTTTTCAGTGTTTTTTAAACATATTAATGTCTAAAGTCTGATAACACTGTAATCAGCACAAAATTGGCTACAATAATATGTGAGCAGCAAGTTTATACATGATTGTGTTTTTGAGAAAAAAGTGTTTATGCATGGTTAGTGAAAAACTACAATTTTTTACTCACTGAAATAAGACCATAAAACACAAACAGAACATTGGTTCACAAGACTTTGGAGACCAGCATGTTGTAGGCTAAAGTGTTTACTTCAGAGTGCTGTGAATGTCATCTTGTTCACACATTCACAGTAAACAATACACTGATTTAAATTGACGCGCATAATGAGCCTTTCAGTCAATGTAGATGGGACGGATTAGTGCAGCACAATACAAAACAATGAGGATCCAAACGATCCTCATTTGAGTTAAAATTAGTGTTTTTACTCTGAGGACAAGCTAAAGTATTTGTCTCTGTGTGGAATACAAGAAGCGCTTCATCACGTGCGTAACGCGCCGAAAAAGTGAGTAAATTCTATGATGAAGTTTGATATTTTATGTCATTTCTCGGGGGTGTGCACATATTTACCTGGTTCACCTGAGATTATTTACATGTGAACAGTGAACAGAGTACAAGGCGGGACCGCATTACCTGTAATGAGGTGAGACAGGAGAAAACGGACTTCTCCTTACGTTCATACTGATTAAATCAAAAGTGATTATTTGTTTTCGACTTGAATTGTTTCACTCAAAAGAAAACATTTCAAGCTTTCTAGCCATATAATTCTTATTTTTATGAGCCAAGTATTCGCTGAGATTCTGGTTGTTTTATTTACGCGTCTGTGAAGAGAAATGGCAGAGACAGAAAAGTCCGAGAGCGCACCCTGTCGGCTTTCTTTATTTAAAAAAAGCACAATGTTTTGTTGTTATTATGATGGTATACCACTAAAACTAGACCCTTTACAGATTTGAATGATATACTTCTTTTATCTGTACGATCAGAATTGACGGAGTAATTTAAGTTTGTTTCGGCCTTATCAGAAAAAGATGCGTCAAAACGCGCCGGCGCGTGCATCGACCCCAGAGGGTTAATATACTGTAACTAAAGTTCGTGTTTACAAAATACAAAATATATTTCTATAGAATGAAGATTAAATATTATTGTATTGTTCAAGTTGAAATAAAACTTACAGATGATGGTGTAAATGGGCTAAACAGTGGACAGATGGCAGCAGATGCAACTCACCAAATGGAAGTAGTGAGAACTAAAACAAAATGACAACCTGTTTCCAAGTCCAGACTGGCCTTCAAAATAAAAGACAATAGAGATGACTTAAAGCAACACTTTCAAAATAAAACTGAGGGCAGAAACCCCTGGTATCTGTTAAGATGCCACATATTAGTACCCAAAACACCATGTAAACTTAGAAACTGTTTCAGTCCTATTTCTTTCGAAGCATAACAATCTCTGTGAGTCTAAGAAACTCCTTTGCAGATTCATCCTTGTCTATTCTGACTTCTATCTTAGGGACCTTTCCATCATGTCCCGAGAAGGTATTCGTCACAAGAGCCATGGACCAATTGGTTTCGGCATGTCCGATCGTCCTTTAGCAGAACAACATCCCCCTTTTCAATGTTGGGACTTGACTTGCCATTTGTGTCAAAATTGCAGCTTATGCAAATATTCACGCTCCACTCCACACTCCAAAATTGGTCGGTTAACCTTTGCACTTGGTGCCACTGTTGCATGTACAGGTCATTCTCACCAAACTCCCCTAGAGGAGGTAGTACACTCTGCTTCTGGGTGAGAAGCATTGCTGGACTAAGAGGGGCATCTGGACCTGAGGAAACAGAAACTAGAGTTTTGGAGGTGATAATATCTGTCACTTCTACTATTAGGGTACACAAGACTTCATGGGACAAACTGGTAGAGCGAATGTGCATCAGCACTGAACTCTTACCGCCAATTAGCCATATACCGGCAGTTTGAATGGCACCTTCAAGGTCTGGCCTTGATGTCGACCTGTTCATGATAGTGTCTTATGAGCAAAGTAGACAGTTTCATGCTTAGGTCTGCCAGCTTCAGCCTACCTCCAATCCTTAACAAGCTACCCAGATCTATAAAAGGATTCAACTTTGTCATCGAGCCTTTTGTGTTAATGTAAGTTCTCTTAGAAAGAGCATCTAACTCTGGGAAAGGATGCTCTCTGAATGAACAAGCTATGTGGATAAGTGTTGTAAGGACTTCCAGGAAGAGAATTTTTCAAACCCAGGATCAAGTAGCTTGTGCTTTTTGCTGGTAATGCAACTTGCTACTTGTATTCAGATTTCTACATCCAAATCCGGGTTTATAAGCTCAAAGGTCTCTTGTGGCTCACTGGTTGTCTGCAGCTTGTACAAGAATGCTGGAACTGTGAGCCAGTTAGTTTTGGTGAGCTGAGAAACCTGAAACCCAGAAGCATTGTCAGCTGGGTTATGTTCTGTAGGCACATACCTCAATTGCAAATCCTTTGAACCCTGTTGTGGACATACACATAAAGCATGTGGGACTAATTATGTCTCTACTGTCACAATAGAAGGTCACTGCATCAAGTTGGATGTCAATCTCTTGAACAATAAATTGGCCACACACAGTATGGTGGGTTCAGTTGAAGGTGCGAGCCTAGCTTTTCCTAAAATGAAACCCACATGGATTTGTTCATCTTTATCAGTTGTCTTGAGGTATGAGCTGATACTAAAACGTGACGTCACCAGACTGTGGGCCACCAATTGGACATTGAGTGATGTCCCTAGAAGAGCCATGAGTGCAACGTCCGACCCTGGTCCAACCGCATCCAACACAAGAATCAAACCCAGCATTTTTAAAAACCAGCAACGGTGACTGTTTGGTTTTCCATTTTTATCATCTCAAGGCACTTTACAAAAACTAAAACTAAAAACCCAACAATTCCCTTATGAGCAAGCACTTGGCGACAGTGGAGAGGAAAAAACTCCCTTTAACGGAAGAAAAAAAAACCTCCAGCAGAACCGGGCTCAGTTTGGGCGGCCATCTGCCTCGACTGGTTGGGGTGAGTGGATAGAGCAGAGAGAAAAGAACAGCAACAATAAACAACAAATAGACACTGCAAGTTGGTGGGGCCAGTAACTGCACATCAGCGATAAACAGCTCCAGGACCAGGGACACCTGCAGAAGGTACAGAGAGAGAGAGAGAGAGAGAGAGAGAGGGAGGGAAAGAGCACAAACTAGGGGAGAGAGAGAGCACAAGGTTAGTAACATTCAATGGTGGAATATACATGAGGTGGGAGAGAAGAGGGGGGGGGTTAGGGTAGGGGAGCTCAGTGTACCGATGGTCCTCAGGCAGTCTAGGCCTATAGCAGCATAACTAACTAAGGGATGGTTCAGGGTTGCCTGAAGCCAGCCCTAACTATATGCTTTGTCAAAGAGGAAGGTTTTAAGTCTAGCCTTAAAAGTACAGAGAGTGTCTGCCTCCTGAACCCAGGCTGAGAGCTGGTTCCACAGGAGAGGAGCTTGATAGCTAAAGGCTCTGCCTCCCATTCTGCTTTTGAGAACTCTGGGAACCACAAGTAGACCTGCACTCTGAGAGCGAAGTGGTCTATTGGGATAATATGGTACTATGAGGTCTTTAAGGTATGAAGGAGCTTGATTATGAAGGGATTTGTATGTGAGAAGAAGGATTTTAAATTCTATTCTATATTTTACAGGGAGCCAATGAAGAGAAGCCAATATAGGAGAAATATGATCTCTCTTGCTAGTTCCTGTCAGGACTCTGGCTGCGGCATTCTGGATTAATTGGAGGCTTTTTATTAAGGTATTAGGACATCCAGATAGTAATGAGTTACAGTAATCTAGCCTTGAGGAAACAAATGCATGGACTAGTTTTTCTGCATCATTTTGAGACAGGATGTTCCTAATTTTGGAAATGTTGCGCAGGTGAAAGAATGCAGTTCTAGAGATTTGTTTTATGTGTGAGTTAAAGGACATGTCCTGGTCAAAAATAACTCCAAGGTTTTTTACAGTAGTGCTAGAGGCCAGGGTTATGCCATCTAGAGTAGCTATAATTTGAGAAAAGTTATTTCTGAGATTTTTTGGCCCAAATATAATGACTTCTGTTTTCTCTGAGTTTAAAAGTAAAAAGTTACTGGTCATCCAGGTCTTTATGTCAGTTAGACAGGCTTGAAGTCTGGTTAACTGGTTTGTGTTAACAGGTTTAATAGATAGATATAACTGAGTGTCATCTGCATAGCAGTGGTAATTAATAGAGTGCTTCCTAATGACATATCCTAAAGGAAGCATGTACAGGGTGAACAGAATCGGTCCTAGCACGGAGCCTTGTGGAACTCCATAAGTAACTTTTGTTCGTGTGGAAGGTTCATCATGGACATGAACAAACTGGAATCTGTCCGATAAATAGGATTGGAACCACTTTAACGCTGTTCCTCTGATACCAATCACATGCTCCAGTCTCTGTAATAAGATGTTGTGGTCAATGGTGTCGAATGCTGCACTAAGGTCTAGGAGGACAAGTATTGAAACAAGTCCATTATCTGAGGCTAAGAGAAGATCGTTGGTAACTTTCAACAGTGCTGTTTCTGTACTATGATGTGCTCTAAATCCTGATTGAAAATCTTCAAATAGTTCATTCCTGTGTAAGTGGTCTGATAGCTGCTTAGCAACAGCTTTTTCTAGGATTTTAGAAATAAATGGCAGGTTGGATATTGGTCTATAATTAGCCAAGACTCCTGGATCAAGACTAGGCTTTTTGAGTAAAGGTTTGATTACTGCAGTCTTAAAGGCCTGTGGTACATAGCCTGATACTAGAGATAAATTTACCAAGTCCAATAAAGATGAGTTGATTAATGGCAGGGTGTCTTTAAGCAGTCTAGTCGGGATGGGGTCTAAGAGACACGTTGATGATTTCGATGAAGCAACTACTGATGTAAATTCAGAGAGATCTATGGGAGAGAAGCAGTCTAAACATAACTGAGGTCCTACAGATGATTCAAGAGCTACTGTAGTAGAAGATTCATTTATTGCAGGTATAGGAAGCATCTGCTGAATTTTATCTCTAATAGTTGTGATTTTATTTCTAAAGAAACTCATAAATTCATCACTGCTGAGAGCTAAGGGAACACTGGGCTCAACAGAGCTGTGACTTTTTGTCAGCCTGGCTACAGTGCTGAAAAGAAACCTGGGATTGTTCTTATTTTCCTCTATTAGTGATGAATAGTATGCAGTTCTGGCTTTACGGAGAGCTTTTAGACTGTTTTTCCAGGCTAGAAAAATTTCCTCTAAGTTTGTGGAACGCCACTTCCTTTCCAGCCTTCGTGATGCCTGCTTTAAGGTACGAATATGTAAATTATACCATGGGGCTAGTCGTCTCTGATTCACTAACTTCTTTTTCAGAGGGGCTACAGAATCAAGCATTTCACGCAGTGAGGTTACAGCGCTGTCAACAACATGATCAATTTGGTAGGGAGTGGGATTGAAGCAACTGCCCTCCACCATGTTTATACTTGGCATAGATGTAAATAAAGATGGAATCATTTTCTTAAATTTATTAACAGCGTTGTCGGATAAACATCTGCTGTAGTGGAATTTTCTTCCAAACGCTGCATGATCCGTCATTTTAAATTCAAAAGTTATTAAAGAATGATCTGACAAAACAGGATTTGGGGGAAAAACTATTAGATGTTCAATTTCGATGCCATAGGTCAGAACAAGATCAAGGGTGTGACTGAAACAGTGGGTGGGTTTATTAACATTTTGAATGAAACCAATTGAATCTAATATAGAATTAAATGCAATGCTGAGGCCGTTATTTTCAACATCTGCATGAATGTTAAAATCTCCCACTATAATGACTTTATCTGATCTAAGCACTAAATCAGACAGGAAGTCAGGGAATTCAGTTAAAAACTCAAGGGGCAGGTGGACGGTACACAATGACAAGTAGAACTGGTTTTTGTGTTTTCCAGTTTGGATGTGAGAGACTAAGAGTGAGGCTCTCAAATGAGTTATAACTGTTCTGAGGATGAAAGTTTAATAATAAGTTTGAGTGGAAGATTGCAGCTACTCCTCCACCTCGACCTGTGCTTCGAGGAACATGATAATTTTTATGACTGAGGGGGGTTGATTCATTCAGACTGACATATTCATCCTGCTGTAACCAGGTTTCAGTAAGATAAAGTAGGTCAATTTGGTGATCAGTTATCAAATCATTTACTAACAAAGATTTAGATGAAAGGGACCTAATATTTAATAGTCCACATTTGACAGTTCTGTTCTGGGTGATTTTACCATTCACATGTGTGAATCTAAGTGTCTGCTTAAAGACTTTTTCAGCGTTACTGTCTCCAGTCGCCATTTATGTAAATGGGGGGTGGTTCTGCCCTGTACCTCCTGAAGTCTCTGCGGTGTTCAGAGACAGGTTGTTTGCTGAGCACCACTCGCATAGTTTCAGGACCTCGACCCTATAGGCACACTAGACTTGCCCTGTGATCAGCCCCACCACTGTGTCGTCCGCAAAATGCACTATGGTGTTTGTTGCTGGTGTGGGCAGGTCTGCAGACGGTGGTGTAGAGGGTGTAGCACAGCAGGCTTAGCACACACTCCTGTGGGGATCCTTTGCTCAGTGTGTCAGGAAAGATGAGGTAAGGAATTTAACTGTCTTTGGTCAGTTTGTAAAAAAGTCCTTAATCCAGGAGCAGGTGAGTGGTTGGAGTCGACCTGTTCGCTCTCTAAGTCAACTGGTAAGGGTCTAAGGAGGAGGATGGCAGGCCTTGATATGGTTTGAGACCAGCCACTCAAGGCACTTAGTGATGACAGGTTTTAGTGCGACTGGGCAGTAGTTATTGAGGCTGATGGTGGCTGATTTTTGGGTACTGCTATGGTGGCCTGTGTCAGGTAGAGATTGAAGATTGTGGTGAAGACCTGCAAGAGCTTTTCAGCAGAGGCCCTGATTAGGTTCAGACGCCTTCCTGGGGTTATTCCTACTAAGCATCTGTTTCACATCTTGTGCCTGCACAGTAAATGATTCATAGTTTGGAGCTGGTGGGGGGCTGGAATGGTGTAGCTGCAGATTGTTGGGCTGGAGCCTTGAAGCATGCGAAGAAGGTATTCAGCTCCTCTAATAGTGCAATGCTTGGGTTTGCCGCTGCGTTGGACTATCCCCTGAAGTTGGTGGTGAGACCCTAACTATAAACTTTGACAAAAATGAAGGTTTTAAGTCTAGCCTTAAAAGTACAGAGAGTGTCTGCCTCCTGAACCAGACTGGGAGCTGGTTCCACAGGAGAGGACCTTGATAGCTAAAGGCTCTGCCTCCCATTCTGCTTTTGGAAACTCTGGGAACCAGAAGTAGACCGGCACTCTGAGAGCGAAGTGGTCTATTGGGAGATTATGGGATAATATGGTACTATGAGGTCTTTAAGGTATGAAGGAGCTTGATCATGAAGGGATTTGTATGTGAGAAGAAGGATTTTAAATTCTATTCTGTATTTTACAGGGAGCCAATCAAGAGAAGCTAATATAGGAGAAATACAGTATGATCTCTCTTGCTAGTTCCTGTCAGGACTCTGGCTGCAGCATTCTGGATTAACTGGAGGCTTTTTATGGAGATACTGGGACATTCAGATAGTAATGAGTTACAGTAATCTAGCCTTGAGGTAACAAATGCATGGGCTAGTTTTTCTGCATCATTTTCACAGGATGTTCCTAATTTTGGCAATGTTGCGCAAGTGAAAGAATGTTATGTGTTTGGAGTGCTGGAGAGGGGAAGGAGAGACAGGACCCAAATGCAGGACAACAAGGCTTTAATCATCCTCCTGGAAATTCCAGGGCTCAGGAAAACACAAAAACAACCAGACGAAACGGTAACACATAGGGCATGGAATAAGACACCTTAATATCAATTAGCTCTGCACTTCACAAGCAGTCTTCATCGATAACACATGTTAATGCTTCAGCAGAGAACAAAGAAGCACAGGAAGAATTTATAGAAGACTGAACAACAGGTGAGAGTGATTACAGTGAACACAAAGTTGCCAGGGATCAGTGCAAGGAAAGAAGGAAATCCTGTCAAGTCCTGGCAGGAAGTCTCAAAAGGGGACTCATGACAAACAAGACAGTTCTAGAGATTTGTTTTATATGTGAGTTAAAGGACAAGTCCTGGTCAAAAATAAAAAGGTTTTTCACAGTAGTGGAGGCCAGGACTATGCCATCAGAGTAGAAATTTTTAATTTTCTAGTTCAAATTGTTAGGATTTGCTGAAAAATTATAATTGGAAGAATGGATGATTGTAATGCATGACATTGCAGAAACTAATGATGTTCTTATTTGGTTTTGGAATTGATATGATGATTTCAAACCTAACACTGTAATTCATAGTATAGTACCAAGACAGAAATTTCATGGTTCTATATATATCAGCACTAGTAAGCCAATTAGAGTACATCAGACAAAGAGAGACCATTACCAAATATGTACATCTTCCGTGATTACACACTGTAAGAGTCATGTTTCTGATCCCTTCAGTCAACCAGTTAAATAGCCAGTTACCCATAACAACGCTCTAACATACAAGGTACAGCCATATTTTCCACACCCAGCCTGCCCTCAGTTGCAATATTGCTAATATTGCACAATGAGTGTGCTCTGGTGAGGTTCAGTGGGTTCATCATGGTAGAGCCAGAGTATGTCAGCTCTCGTGGGAAGAAAGACTTGGACGACTAGAGCATAGAAGGTCGGTGGTGAATTGTGATTGGGGCCAGAGCAGTGAAGGCCGAGACTGAACAGATTCAGTTCCCCTCTCACAGAGATATGTACACACACCTCACTCCCTCACTCACTTGAGTAAAAATTTTTTTCTGATATTTTACACCAGCAGGCCCTTATAACTCCTTGGACACTTTTCTTACTTCATTGAATGTGTGTAGTCATAGCTAGTGCATGCAGTCATGCCAGATATCTTGTTGAGACTGGAATGAGCTCTGATGTTTATAACTTCCCTCTTGTCGTCACAAATGTCTGTGTCTCACTGCTCAGGTCTAAGGTTCTCTGTTGATGCAATATGCACAAAGCTTCTATAGGTGTAGACATTACACTGGTACTAATATTTAGTGTATGCATTCATCAGCCAGTAGTAAAATCCCTTACTGCTTTGGGTTTTGCTGTAATGAAAAACAACAAGAAGACCTTGACTCAAAATTAGGCATCTCTGACCCAACAAATGCTACAGTAAGTTATATACAGTAAACTCTTATATATCTCCAGATGTGTAAATTCTGATAAATGAAACCTGCCTTGTTTTTATCTTTGTCTGACTCGCTAGCTGTTGCCTTCTTTCCTGTATTGTTATTCATGCACAAACCATGTTTGCACATACAATTATGTCCAGTGGGTCCACATGAATACACAATTGCTAATAATCAGATTGTTAGGAAGGTTTTACCAGAGAATGTTAGTATGAGTACTGTATTTTACGGGCTACAAGTCGAACAGAAAAAAACATATGTAACATGTTTTTATATAAAACACATATGTCATATTTCTATTTATACTAACTGTAGTCTAAATTAGCCTCTGAAATTCATTCATCTATGTCAAGTAACGTTAAACAACTGCACCAACATCAGGGTGGGGGGAGATGAAGCAGCGTCTCCTCCTCCTCTCTCAGGTTGTCTGAATGCTGACACTCATGCCAAACTGTTTCAGCTGTAGACTTTATTACCTGCACTTTGAAGTCTGCAGTATAGCTCTTTCTTTTGGGTGGCATTTTCACTTGTGTTACACTAGGAGTTAGAGTTTAGTATGAACATAAATGTTTTTGCTTTTTCAGCAGTACAGTATTATCTTCAATTGAGTCAAGTGTATCATCTAACACTAGGGACTACTGGATAAAATGATAAAATGATAAATACACGCTTTGTATAAGTCGCAGGACAAAGCAGAGGAGTAAAAAAAACCTGTGACTTATAGTCTGGAAAATCTGGTATATATAATAGAACATCTCACACACTTATGCACAATACATATATATGAAAATACTAATGTATAATAATGAAGATTCACTTACCCTATTCATAGTTGTATTCTCTCAACAAAAGAAATGTTGAGGACCTCACACAGATCCGTTAAAAAGGCACACAATTCCTTTGTTACACTATTGCAATCGGCCTATCATATGAATGAAAGGAAAATATGTCTGACATTTTTTCCCCTAAAATGTACTTTTTGCACAAAGTCAGCACAGCAGCATTATGTTCATAATGACAGTGCTAACATGCTGATGTTTATCAAGTATGAAGTTTATTGCGTTAATCCACTTTGTTAGCCTGCTAACATTTGCTTCTAATTGAGGTTGATGGGAATGTCAGTAGTTTTGCAGCCATTTATTCATTAATTAACATATTAGATACAAATTTAACAGACTAGCAGACTGAAATTCTGACCTAAACATGCTAGTAAATGAAAAGGTGGGGAAGAGAATGAAGCTTTGTGAGGGCCTGCTAGAGTTAGAGTCACACAATCGGTTATTAGGATAAACAGTCTAGGAAGCAGGAATATTTGAATTAAATATTGGGACAATCTGTGATGGACTGGAGACCTGTCCAGGGTGTACCCCTGCCTTTCACCCAAAGAGAGCTGGGATAGGCTCCAGCAGATCCCTGTGACCCTGGTTAGGAATAGTGTGTCACATGAAATATCAACAGGTCAGGCATTAACAGTTATCCTCTGGGGATCTTGAATGTTTTCACCACATTTTATGGCAGTATTCCCAGTAATCAATTATAGTGTATGGTGACATGTTTATGTGTAAACCACAGAGGTGTACTGACTGATCTACACAATATCCACAATATCCACAATATAAACAATAACGCGCACACACACACACACACAAACCCCCCCAAATAAATAATTAGTTAATTACTTTTACTTTATTAACTTTACTTTATGAATTACTATTAATCAATATAATTTAAATAATCTCAAATTTAATAACTGCTGTAACAACTGAATTTCCCCTTGGGGATTAATAAAGTACTTCTTCTTCTTCTTCTTCTTCTTCTTCTTCTTCTTCTTCTTCTTCTTCTTCTTCTTCTTCTTCTTCTTCTTCTTCTTCTTCTTCTTCTTCTTCTTCTTCTTCTTCTTCTTTAGACACTGCCATCCCTAGACCCATAGCTTGTTGCAAGTGTGGCAAAAAAATATTTGGGGCTTAGGAGTCCATACAAAAAGAATAAATACAAGAACAACTATGAAATGGACACAAAAATAATTAGAACCAGTACAAAATTTGGTTGGACTTGACAGACCCAAATAGACAGTGACATCATGCAAGTCTGCTTGGACCCACACGGGAATTAAACATGTAGATACACAGACCTGACACCTGTGGTAAAAGAACAGGACCCCCTAGGTGGTACTAATTATACCACAATAAAGAGAATTTTGACTTGGCCTGACTTGGATGATCCCAACTTTTAGGTGTTGGGATCTGAGATGACCTGTGAAGATGATTACTTTGAAGATTATTTTCTTGAAGAGAAACAGGTTTTCATGATTTGTGATGGATAGATGCAGCAATCACTATTCGTATTTTCATATGTTGCTAAAACCAGAGAATGCCTGGATTCATGTCAACAGCCTTTCCATGGGTCATTATGTCCAGTAATGTCAGAGTGCATGATCATAGTTCAGAGCCCTTGCTGCATTGTCTGAGAGAAGCTCTGCTATTCCATCTGTAGTAAACAGGGCTCACTGTATAAAGTTTATTTGATCTAAGTAGATAAAGGATGTTAAACAGTAGATCACAAAGCACTGTGTGCAGGCTTCACATCATTACTTTTAATATTGAAAAATGGAGAGGAGACTGTGGCTCTGATCACTAACAGCTGAGCAAACAGTGAGGAGATATATTCTTGTTGCATTTTATTTTCATCACAACCCCACGCCAGGATCTGGGCACTCAAATAGACCTACTAATTTTGCCATGCACCAAAAGTAATATCCATGCAATCCCATCTGGCACTCTGTCAATGGAAACAGCCTTAGTCATCTATTTTGGTGACTCCAGTTTCTCTCCCATATCATAAAATGGACCTGAAAATTTTTTTACATTTTCACATTACAGATTAAATGGTGGCTCTAAATTCCCCCTAGGTGGGAGTGTCTGTCTCTAGGCATTAGCCCTGACAGTCTGTTTGACAGATAGAACAATCAGTACAGGGTGCACCCCACATTTTGCCCAATGTCAAAGACAAGCAGTTTAGGTTACCTGATCTGTGCTTGTGAATGTGTGCATGTTTGTCTCTTACTATTTGTCAGCGCTGTCCAGTGCTTACCCTGTCTGGTGAGCTAACTTTCTGAGTGCTTTTGTCTGTCATGTCCCCCGAGAGGATTATGGGTGGCAGTAGTAGCGACATTCTGTGAGTAGTAGCTAGCCAGCTGGTTACTATGGCTTTTTCTTTTTTGGATTTCATGGCAGGTGACAACCAGCAATAAGGTGGAGTTGCACCATCTACTGTGTGGGAGGGTTAATTTACTGGCTCTGGATCATTTAAGTTATCTTCAAATGGGTATTATTAAAATGATATGATTATTTCATTTTTTGAAATATTACAGTTATTGTCCATGCTGGTTGTTCAGGCTCTAGCTGTGCTGTGCATTTTCTAGATGTAATGTTGGGAAAAGTGCATTGTTCCACCACTGCAGTGTTTTTGTCAACTCTCGTTCCAATTTGGTCTCTAAATGTATTTAAATCCTCCACTGTTTTATTGATCTCAAAATAATGTCTTTAGTTATACTGTATATGATTGGACATTAACTCTTCATAGTGCCTGTTTTATTTGCTACAAACACAGGCAAATTCAGTCATCTATTTTACTTTGACATCTGTGGTGCCCCAGAACAACCAGGACAATGGTATCATTCAATCTTATTTTTTTAACTTTACCCCCCACCCTTAGGCAGATGTCTCATTCTCATTTCCCTCTGCTGGCTGATGTGCTTTAAAATATGCATGTTCATGACATCACTCTGCTGTGAAATATGTGATACAGTATTTACTTTTGTTTTTATATCTTGACAAATCATTCTTATTCTAGTAACACTGGATGAATCATGACCTCAGGAAATAGCAGCTGCTGACCAGGGAGTAAGAGCACTAACATGCGCAATGCTATCAGAGTGCATCTTATGCTCACTGCTACCCGTGTTTAAAATGAGCAGCATCAGGACATTTTGCTGCCTCACAAGGTTACATGTATCCTCAGTGCACTTAAACCTTCCCTATAACATCAGTCAAGACACTTTTATGATATGAAATCCTCACTTGTTCTATGCCATCTGTCCAATTGAGGAATCAAACTCTGTACCACAATTCATTTGGCTATCTGAAACCACCAAGACTATAGTTTGTGACATTCATTCAGTCATTATGGTTGATATGAAATCAAGTCCATTCAAAAGTGCATTTCACTCCAAACCAGAAATATGAACCTGATGGCTCCACTTCAGTAAATTTCATAGGATCATCAAAGGCAGTCAGATTCATTCTTTGGCACCTACAGATTTCTGTACCAAACATTCATGCAATCCATTCAGTAGCTGTTAAAATATTTCTGTCGGGTCAAAGTGGTAGACCTACAGACTACCATTACATCCGTGTGAACATACTGCTGCCATGACAAAGAGTATTGCTTTTATTGAGATTTGCTGAGGGAAATGTTTATGACCAAATTATGGAGTGGCATACAAGCACTTCTTTACTTGTGACTTGGTGTGGAACTCAGTTTGGATCTGTAGAACTAAGACCTGGTCCCACCTCTGCTTTTGGCTTTCTGTGTGTGGTTGGCCAAATCTTTCAGTGTGTGTATATGTTAGTGCTGGAAAGATGATTAATGTCTGTCCTCTACTTTGCACTGCACCTAGAGGGCCTATTGTCTGAAAATACTACACAGTTTTTTTTCAAACACTGCAGGTTACGTTGATTTGTGACTCAAACTGGACAGAGGTGCGAATGTCTGTCTCTGTGTCAAGCCTGTGATAGACTGGAGACCTGTCCAGGGTGCAACCCACCTTTGGTCACCTTACCAAGAAAGTACTCAGTTCAATTCAATTCAATTCAATTTTATTTGTATAGCGCCAAATCACAATACAAATCATCTCAAGGCACTTTACAAAAACTAAAACTAAAAACCCAATAATTCCCTTATGAGCAAGCACTTGGCGACAGTGGAGAGGAAAAACTCCCTTTAACGGAAGAAAAAACCTCCAGCAGAACCGGGCTCAGTTTGGGCGGCCATCTGCCTCGGCCGGTTGGGGTGAGTAGATAGAGCAGAGAGAAAAGAACAGCAACAATAAACAACAAATAGACACTGCAGGTTGGTGGGACCAGTAATTGCACATCAGCGATATACAGCTCCAGGACCAGGGACACCTGCAAAAGGTACAGAGACAACAGAGAGAGAGGGAGAGAGCACAAACTAGGGGAGAGAGAGAGCACAAGGTTACTGACATTCAATGGTGGAATATACATGAGGTGGGAGGAGAGGAAGAGAGGGGAGGGGAAGGGAAGGGCGGGGGTTAGGATAGGGGAGCTCAGTGCACCGATGGTCCTCGGGCAGTCTAGGCCTATAGCAGCATAACTAAGGGATGGTTCAGGGTTGCCTGAAGCCAGCCCTAACTATATGCTTTGTCAAAGAGGAAGGTTTTAAGTCTAGCCTTAAAAGTACAGAGAATGTCTGCCTCCTGAACCCAGGCTGGGAGCTGGTTCCACAGGAGAAGAGCTTGATAACTAAAGGCTCTGCCTCCCAGTCTGCTTTTGGAAACTCTGGGAACCACAAGTAGACCTGCACTCTGAGAGCGAAGTGGTCTATTGGGATAATATGGTACTATGAGGTTTTTAAGGTATGAAGGAGCTTGATTATGAAGGGATTTGTATGTGAGAAGAAGGATTTTAAATTCTATTCTATATTTTACAGGGAGCCAATTATTTTACAGGGAGCCAATGAAGAGAAGCCAATATAGGAGAAATATGATCTCTCCTGCTAGTTCCTGTCAGGACTCTGGCTGCGGCATTCTGGATTAATTGGAGGCTTTTTATGGAGATATTGGGACATCCAGATAGTAATAAGTTACAGTAATCTAGCCTTGACGTAACAAATGCATGGACTAGTTTTTCTGCATCATTTTGAGACAGGATGTTCCTAATTTTGGAAATGTTGCGCAGGTGAAAGAATGCAGTTCTAGAGATTTGTTTTATGTGTGAGTTAAAGGACATGTCCTGGTCAAAAATAACTCCAAGGTTTTTTACAGTAGTGCTAGAGGCCAGGGTTATGCCATCTAGAGTAGCTATAATTTGAGAAAAGTTATTTCTGAGATTTTTTGGCCCAAATATAATGACTTCTGTTTTCTCCGAGTTTAAAAGTAAAAAGTTACTGGTCATCCAGGCCTTTATGTCAGTTAGACAGGCTTGAAGTCTGGTTAACTGGTTTGTGTTAACAGGTTTAATAGATAGATATAACTGAGTGTCATCTGCAGTGGTAATTAATAGAGTGCTTCCTAATGACATATCCTAAAGGAAGCATGTACAGGGTGAACAGAATCGGTCCTAGCACGGAGCCTTGTGGAACTCCATAAGTAACTTTGTTCGTGTGGAAGGTTCATCATGGACATGAACAAACTGGAATCTGTCCGATAAATAGGATTGGAACCACTTTAACGCTGTTCCTCTGATACCAATCACATGCTCCAGTCTCTGTAATAAGATGTTGTGGTCAATGGTGTCGAATGCTGCACTAAGGTCTAGGAGGACAAGTATTGAAACAAGTCCATTATCTGAGGCTCAGAGAAGATCGTTGGTAACTTTCAACAGTGCTGTTTCTGTACTATGATGTGCTCTAAATCCTGATTGAAAATCTTCAAATAGTTCATTCCTGTGTAAGTGGTCTGATAGCTGCTTAGCAACAGCTTTTTCTAGGATTTTATAAATAAATGGCAGGTTGGATATTGGTCTATAATTAGCCAAGACTCCTGGATCAAGACTAGGCTTTTTGAGTAAAGGTTTGATTACTGCAGTCTTAAAGGACTGTGGTACGTAGCCTGATACTAGAGATAAATTTACCAAGTCCAATAAAGATGAGTTCATTAATGGCAGGGTGCCTTTAAGCAGTCTAGTCGGGATGGGGTCTAAGAGACACGTTGATGATTTCGATGAAGCAACTACTGATGTAAATTCAGAGAGATCTATGGGAGAGAAGCAGTCTAAACATAACTGAGGTCCTACAGATGATTCAAGAGCTACTGTAGTAGAAGATTCATTTATGGCAGGTATAGGAAGCATCTGCTGAATTTTCTCTCTAATAGTTGTGATTTTATTTGTAAAGAAACTCATAAATTCATCACTGCTGAGAGCTAAGGGAACACTGGGCTCAACGGAGCTGTGACTTTTTGTCAGCCTGGCTACAGTGCTGAAAAGAAACCTGGGATTGTTCTTATTTTCCTCGATTAGTGATGAATAGTATGCAGTTCAGGCTTTACAGAGAGCTTTTTTATATGTTAGTAGACTGTTTTTCCAGGCTAGAAAAATTTCCTCTAAGTTTGTGGAACGCCACTTCCTTTCCAGCCTTCGTGATGCCTGCTTTAAGGTACGAATATGTAAATTATACCATAGGGCTAGTCTTCTCTGATTCACTAACTTCTTTTTCAGAGGGGCTACAGAATCAAGCATTTCACGCAGTGAGGTTACAGCACTGTCAACAACATGATCAATTTGGTAGGGAGTGGGATTGAAGCAGCTGCCCTCCACTATGTTTATACTTGGCATAGACGTAAATAAAGATGGAATCATTTTCTTAAATTTATTAACAGCGTTGTTGGATAAACATCTGCTGTAGTGGAGTTTTCTTCCGAATGCTGCATGATCCATCATTTTAAATTCAAAAGTTATTAAAGAATGATCTGACAAAACAGGATTTGGGGGAAAAACTATTAGATGTTCAATTTCGATGCCATAGGTCAGAACAAGATCAAGGGTGTGATTGAAACAGTGGGTGGGTTTATTAACATTTTGAATGAAACCAATTGAATCTAATATAGAATTAAATGCAATGCTGAGACTGTTATTTTCAACATCTACATGAATGTTAAAATCTCCCACTATAATAACTTTATCTGATCTAAGCACTAGATCAGACAGGAAGTCAGGGAATTCAGTTAAAACCTCTGAGTAAGGGACAGGTGGACGGTACACAGTGACAAGTAGAACTGGTTTTTGTGTTTTCCAGTTTGGATGCGAGAGGTTCAGAGTGAGGCTCTCAAATGAGTTAAAATTGTTCTGAGGATGAAAGTTTAACAATAAGTTTGAGTGGAAGATTGTAGCTACTCCTCCACCTCGACCTGTGCTTCGAGGAACATGATAATTTTTATGACTGAGGGGGGTTGATTCATTCAGACTGACATATTCATCCTGCTGTAACCAGGTTTCAGTAAGATAAAGTAGGTCAATTTGGTGATCAGTTATCAAATCATTTACTAACAGAGATTTAGATGAAAGAGACCTAATATTTAATAGTCCACATTTGACAGTTCTGTTTGTCTGTTCAATAAGAGGAGTGGTCTTAATTTTTATTAAGTTTTTATGAATAACTCCTCTTCTGTTAACTTCTGATTTATTTGATTTATATGTTCCAGGGGCAGACACAGTCTCTATGTGGTTTGAGGGGGGTGGCGGGTCTAAGGAAACTGCAGAGAGGCGTTTTAGACTGAGTCTCTGCATCCCGGTCCCCACCCAGGATTGTCAGGCTTTAGGTCGGCTAATAAACTCGGCCAAATTTCTAGAGATGAGAGCTGCTCCATTCAAAGTGGGATGGATGCCGTCTCTCGCTACCAGACCGGGTTTTCGCCAGAAAGTGGCCCAGTTGTCTATGAAGCCCACATCGTTTGCTGGACACCACCTAGACAGCCAGCGACGGAACGACGACAAGCGGTTAAACATGTCATCGCTGGTCAGATTGGGGAGGGGTCCAGAGAAAACTACGGAGTCCGACATTAATTTAGCTAAGTTACACACCGACTCAACATTAATTTTAGTGACCTCCGATTGGCGTAATCGGGTGTCATTGCTGCCGACGTGAATAACAATTTTTCCATATTTACGATTAGCCTTAGCCAGCAGCTTCAGATTTGACTCGATGTCGCCCGCTCTGGCCCCAGGAAACATTTGACTATGGTCGCTGGTGTCTCTATTTTCACGTTCCTGACTATGGAATCGCCAATTATCAGAGTCGGTTTCTCAGCGGGTGTGTCGCTGAGCGGGGAAAATCTATTAGAAACGTGAACAGGCAGGTGATGAGCCGTGGGCTTCTGCTTAGGAGTACGTTTCCGTCGGACCGTCGCCCAGGCTAATTCTCCGAGCTGCTCCGGAGCTGCCCTTGGACCGCTAACAGACCCTGAGCTCGGTGGCTCCACACCAGCTAACGGGGCTAGGCTAGCTGGCTTTTGTTCGAAGGTGCGGAGCGCGCTTCCAAATCAGTGATCCTCGCCTCCAAGGCTTAACAGAACCTTACACTTATTACAGGTATCATTATCGCTAAAGGAGGCAGAGGAATAACTAAACATGTGGCACACCGAGCAAGAAAGAGAGAGAGGGAGAGGCCATGTTAGCTAAGCTAACTAGCCAGCTAAGCTAACCGGTAGGCTAACGAGCGCTAAGTCAGGAAATAGCAATAAATACCGGTCAAAATAGAAAGGTACTTGACTAGTACCGGAATGTAGCAGTTAATGAATTGTTTAGAGTTTAGTTAGTTTTTAGGTGTGTTAAACTATAGCTAGTCTGTTGCTAGTCTGTAGACGAACTATACAACACACACAACACGATACGCTTGCAAGACAAAAGTGATTCGCTTACCCGGAGAGCAACACCAACAGGGGGCCAGCTGATACAAAAACTGATCATTTTCTGTGCTCTTGGTCAATTGGCATTGACCCGTTCTGCAGAACATATCCTCTGTTGTGACTGTTGCTTTGCCTGTTGCCTTGCCTATTAAATTTGCCATCCCTTGACCTGAGATTTGCCTCCAAGTATTTTGCCACATCTGACATCTCATTATCTTGTACACTTCTTGACTCAGGCTTTTGTGCATGGACCTGTGCTTATTTAAGAACCCTTGTAGTTAGGTTGTTATCTGTTAATATTCACACTCACACTATTCATACTCAAATTAAAGTTGAGATGTGGTACTTTAATGTACTTTCAACATTTTAATCTAAATAATTAAAACAATGCAAATACTTACAAACTGGACTGTATTTTATATTACAATTTTTTATCCTGTGTTGCCAATTTTGTATTTATGGTATTTGTTTGTGTTTTCCTCTCTCCCTCCAGGATCCGGCACCCAGGTCAAAGCCAGCAGTATGCTCTAAAGCCCAAATACTACCACACACATACAACACACATACAGACACACGTCCAGTCCCAGCCAGAAAGGCCGGTCCCACTAGCAGTGAGACACAACCCGTTTCATGGTGAGTAAGTCATCCTAAAACCATGTTGTTATGTTTATCTGGTAATTTTAAAGACAGGAAAGTGTGAAAGTCAACAGAATGGTTTGTAAAAGATATTTTCTAGTGCATTGTTTGCTATTAGTCCATCCATCCATTTTCTATACCCACTTATTCCTTAACCAGGGTCACGGGGATCTGCTGGAGCCTATCCAAGTTCTCTTTGGGTGAAAAGCAGGGGTACACCCTGGACAGGTCACCAGTCCATCACAGGGCCACATAGAGACACACAACCTCACACACATGGGCAATTTAGAGTCACCAATCAACCTGACATACATGTTTTTGGACTGTGGGAGGAAACCGGAGTACCCGGAGTAAACCCACGCAAGCACGGGGAGAACATGCAAACTCCACACAGAAAGGCCGGGTTGCAAACCCACGACCTTCTTGCTGTGAGGCAACAGTGCTATGCTAACCACTCATCCATTGTGCTGCCCTCTTGCTATTAGTCTTCAATTTCCATTTTTATAATGATTTGAGATGCATAATTCATCACAGTCATGAATGCTTGTGTTATTATAAATACTAAAGACACATGTACATGTAGCATGTTTGTCTCACAAAGGTGTCAAGTCTGCAAGAAAATTAATAATTTGAAAACCAGTGGATGGTTACAGGGAATGGTAAGCAAATTAGAGAATAGCATCATACTAAAGCAACAAAGTATGAAGCAGTAAACATATTCATAGTAATTAATGTTGCAAGATACATATGGTAGATTTAGGAAAGTTTTTTTTTTTTTTTAAGTTACAAACTGACACCTCTACTTAGCTGCTGCCTTCACTATATTAGATGTGGATACTGTGATGAACAAATAACGACCTGTAATGAAGGGCCATTATTATCCAAATAGGCTAAATCAAGAAAACAATGTCTGTTTTATGAGTTCAGTTCAATTCAGTTTATTTGTATATTATCAAGGGATAATAAAATCATCTCAAGGCACATAGAAACCCAACAAATCCCTTATGAGCAGCATTTGGTGACAGTGGAGAGGAAAAACTCCCTTTAATGGAAGAAACCTCTAGCAGAACCGGGCTCAGTTTGGGTGGCCACCTGCCTCGACCGGTCGGGGTGTGGAGTATTAGTTAAGGGATAATCAGTGACCACTAGATGACCACACCTGACTTTGTATTTTTTATTTGTATGGCATAAAGAGGCATTGCCTGCTGCTTCTAAGTGTCGGAAATGAATTGTTAGTCTACTTTTCTGAGGGCAATTTCAGCGAAAGGCAGGTAGGGTGAGTTAGGATTGAAGAGATGGAACAAAATAACTATAATTTGGAAGAGAAATGCTCAATTAACATGTGCCTCAATGGATGTGAAAGGGAGAGGCTACCTAGAGTGCAACCTCTCTATCCCTTATCTGTCCCCACTTAAGTCTACTGATTCTCAATAGCCCTGCAACAGAAAAGACATTATTTATTGTGTGACAATCAACAATCCATATGTCGTCACACTTTCAGCTATATAGTCAAATTAGGTCAATCCAGTGTTATTTGTTTAGCACCTTTCATGCACAATAGTAGTTGAAGTACAGAAACAAAATTAAGGAAATAGAGCAAAATAAAAATGAACACCAAATCAACACAGACAAATGTACATGTGATAAAAAATAAGTTGCTATAAAACGTTAAGTCATGCTATTATAAACTGGATGAAGTAAAAATGATGGATCTCAGGTCATCTGATTGGTTGTTCAAAGAGCAGGACTAACGTAACTAAAAGCTTACTCTGAGGACCTGGATCAGAAGTATAAAGACACCTGCCAGCCCACACCAGAAACATGTATACATACACAACTCCCCCTTATAAAAATGCTAACTACCACCCGTTTTAGCTTCCACACTAGAGGATTTGAACATGGCATATTTGGATTCCATGTCTCCAACTTTTTTGAATTTTTCTGGAGGTCAAAATTAAAGATGTTAAAGATGATGACTTTGGCTAGATGTTCCTAGTTCATCTTCATTGCACATTTGAATTTACCTGGTCCCTCTCACCACCAGTCATCATTTGACAGCTGTGCCGCTCTCTCCATCCTACCGTCCAAAACATAAAGCCACAAATTTAGTGATATTACCAAAAGTCAATCATCCCTTTTAGGCCTAAGGTGTTCTGCTACCATATACACTTTTGTGTCTTTGCCTGGTAGTATTTATAAAAAAATACAAGAACTTGCTCATGCTCATATAAAAAATGGGTAAACAGGTATACTGTAACAGAGGCTGCCAAAACAGGTCATTTTGACAGGTCAAAGATAGCCAAATTAAACATGGAGATCATTTTGTGAAGATATCAAGTGATATTTCTGGTGGTAGTCTGGAGTGGCTGGCTGTTAAGCTGCTGGCAGCACACTGGCTTGACAACAGTGCAATGCATTGCTGTCATACCTACAACTTGGTAAACCAGATAAAAAAATTGTAGTCCAAATATTAAGGAAACATAGACAGACCAGGAAATAAGATTTATCAAGCTAAATGTCAAAAAAGTAGTTAAAAAAAGACAAGTCAAGTCAGGGACTCTTAAGCTGGCAGTGTGTCTGTGAGCATGAACAAACTGAGGTTCATGCTTGGATGATAAGCTCCATTGACTTGTGGTATTCAGATTTTTATGAGACATATTTTATGCCTGAGATGGCCAAACCATTTTGAGGCAAAAAAAAAAAAATCTTTGGGCCAAAGGTTTTTTAGACCAATTCTGGCTGGCAGTCAAGTTCTTATAGATATGACAGATCAACAACAGCCGTAACTGAAGTTGGTTATTGTGGCTTGTCATAATTTCAAGGCCATTTCTAGTATGTGTCTATGAATAAGTCAGTATTTATCAAAGAATCTGCATCCTGCAGTTTAAGTGGTTGTGCATCTGACCACAGGCAGAGGGGCCAACAGAGGCATATTAATGGGGAGGTCAGCAGACAAACCATGTTGATGTTTGGCTTTGCTGAACTGCAGTCTTAAGCAAACCCAGAACTGGCCAAGGTGACCCAGACCCAGTTTGGCAATAACCTCCTCAGCTCAGTTTATGTTCAGTTTATAAATACCAGAGAGAATACACAGACATATAGGAGGGAGACATTGGCAGACCATTTATATTCAGTACATATTTGGGGAAGCCATAGAGCAGGGGTGTCAAACTCAAATTCACAGTGGGCCAAAATTAAAAACTGGGACGAAGTCGCGGGCCAAACTCAATATTTATTGAAAAATTGACCGCAATTGTGCATGTTTTTACTTCTCTCCAGATATGTAATGTTGAACATTTTCATATGGAAACAAACTTTAGTTTTGCATAAACATTGAATTTGGAACAAGCGAAGCTTAATAAACACATGAGAAATTAAATTTGAAATAAAACTCAGTGGTATTCGTTTCTTATGTCTCTCTCTATCTGTAGCCTTTCGAGTTCCTTTTTAATAATGTAAATCTTTTTTCACAGGCCAACAACAAAACAACCAAAAATAATAATTTCCTTCAATGAAAATGCAATCTTTCATCTATTAACAGTCCTTGCCTTGGAGTAGAAAAAGTGCATAAAGACAACATTCATTCAAGCTCAATTTGCTACACTCTGATTTACTCTGGTGCACATTGGCTCAAGCCAGATACCTGACATCTATTCTTAGATGCGAGTGCATCAATGTCTGGGGTTAGGCTCTGAGCTGAGGAAATCCTCAGGATTGAGTGAAGGTGTTCATCAGTGAGACGACTCCTGAGTGGTGTTTTGTTCATCTTCATCAAAGAGAACAGTTGCTCACATAGATATGTGCTGCCGAACATAGAGAGCATTTGAGCAGCTTGGGCACGGAGTTGGGACAGTGTGTCGGGGAGGAAACATGGAAACTGTGCAGCACCCACAGAGTCATACTTTGACTTGAGTGTGTCACTACACTGGAGTTCAATCAGCTCCATTTGGAGGTTGGTTGGTGCGCTTTCCACGTCAACGGCAAATGGATTACTGAGCAGTTCAAATCTGCATTTCTGGGCTTCAAAGTCGGCAAATCGCCGGGTAAACTCGGCGCTGAGTATGCTGAGTTTTTCAGCAAACTGTGCACTAGGCAACACGGTGGGAGATATCTGCTCTTTCATGGTTTGGCAGCACGGAAAATGACCCAAGTTTCCTTGCAGCATCTGAGTCTCCCACAGGCACAACTTGGTCTTAAAAGCCCTCACCGCAGCGTACATGTCTGTGATGACGTGGCCCCACCCCTGAAGCTGCAGGTTGAGCACATCGAGATGGGTCAGGATGTCACACAGAAATGCCAGCTCACACTTTTTATCCCTGAGCTCTGTTGTGTCTTTCCCTTTGCTTTCCACAAACTGACAGATTTCCTCACGCAGCTCAAAACATCTGTTCAGTACTTTTCCTCGGCTTAGCCATCTCACGTCTGTGTGATAGGGGACGTCTGTGTATTCCGAACCAAACTCCTTCAGAAAAGTCTTGAGCTGACGGTAATTCAAACCTTTGGCTCTTATGAAGTTAACTACTCGTGTTATGGTGCTCATAACATGTTCCATTTTCAGGGCTTTGCCACACAACGCTTCCTGGTGTATGATGCAGTGATAAACTGCAAGCTCACCTGCATGGTTCTCTCGCATCTTCTCCCGAATCCTGCCCACCAGTCCACTCTTTTGACCGTACATCGCGGGGGCACCATCTGTTGTCAGTCCAACAAGTTTATCCCAAGGCAGCCTCATTTCATTTACACATTTGGATACCTCTTCAAAGATTTATTTTCCTGTAGTTGTGCCATGCATTGATTTTAATCCCAAAAGTTCCTCTGTAACGCACAGACTCGAGTTCACGCCACGGATGAAGATTGACAGCTGGGCAGTATCAGATGTGTCACAGCTCTCATCCACAGCAAGAGAGTACGCGATAAAATCTTTTCCTTTTTCCATCAGCTGTTCGTGTAGATTGGTGGCGAGATCACATGTACGCTCAGCCACAGTGTTTCTGCACAGGCTCACATTTAAAAATGCTTGCTTTTTATCTGGGCACACGATGTCGCAAACTTTGACCATGCACTTTTTGACAAACTCGCCCTCATTAAAGGGCTGGTTTTGCAATCTCTGCTATCACAGTAAAACTAGCCTTTACAGCAGCCTCACTTCGTGATTTTGCTTTTGTGAACATAGTCTGCCATGAAACCAGACTTTTTTTCATCTCCTCTACCTTCTGGAGCTTGTGCTTTACGTCCAGGTCCTTGTACTTGTCGTGGTGTTTCGTTTCATAGTGTCTTCTTAGGTTATATTCTTTCGTTACAGCCATGGTGGCTCCGCACACAAGACAAACAGGTCTGTCCTTTATATTCGTGAACATATAATCTGCCCCCCACCTGTCTTGAAAGCTCCTGTTTTCCATCTTTCGTTTGGCCATTTTTGGGGCGGGGTGGATTAATTTTGTCCGAGGTGACTGGTAGCATGATTGGTAGCATGATGATTGCTAATGATTGTCAACAAAAAAGGAGGGGGTGCTTGGCGGTCTCGACTAACGCGCCAACGCACTAACAAAGCATTCTGGGATTTGTGGAATTAGCGGTGTATACGCTATATACTGGCGGGCCAGCTCTAATACAAATTTGACATGATCTCACGGGCCAAATATAATTACACGGGCCTGAGTTTGACACCTGTGCCATAGAGAAATAACTTTACCTTCCAAATAGGTATTTGTCAAATTGACTTATTCTAAGTACTGTGCATAAATGTGCTCTAAGCTGGTCTGAGAGTTTTTATAATTACAACGAGAAACCAGAAAAGTATTTAATTGCATTTTTTCTCAGCAATTAAAACTGTCATTATTTTCTGTAAATTACAAATCATTCATGTAATGGCTGTTGACATGGTTCATGGATACCTCGCTGTAGGGATCAAGCATTCACACTTTCCCTTTATCACCCATCAGTATTAACACTCTCATCCATGTGTCTTGGCAAGACAGGTGCATTCGCACCTTTTCAGCATCTGGCCAGAATGCACAGGAGACTTTCAAATCTCCCTTGAGTACTTTTTAGAGATCAGATACCTCAGTCTGCACAAGCTGGTGTACTTAGATTACTAGTATGAATATTTTAGGGCTATTCCAACTGCTGAATAATGTGACACAGTCATCCATATTCTTTCACAAGAAAAGAACTGGAAAAAGATGCAAACTCAGTCCTGAAGTCTTGTATGGATCTCAATATAACAAATTATCTTTTACCTTACAGACAGTTTGTGTAAAACACAAACCTTAGAACTAGCCCCCTTTCCCTTTTGTACTTACTAGATAGAGTGTTAGCAAGCAGTGTACTGTGTCACAAAGAAATTGTCCACATAAGGGTTGTTTTGAGTTCATTGTTACAAGCTGACCCTTGTATCGGGGGGGCAAGTGATGCAAGTGGACCAGTTTAAGTTATAACAAATTCCAGTTTATAACATAAATTCTGGCTCATTGTTATTTGATCACTGAAATTCTAATTCAAAATGATTTCTCTTGGTGATGTAGAGTTTCACATGGTAACAAGAACCACCCCCACCCACCCAAAACAACCTCACCATTTACATTTATAGTTCATTGACTGAATTTTCTCATGCCCTACAGGAGGCCTTTTGTTTTAGGTCAACTAAACAGTCTTTTTAACCCTCTGGGGTCTAAGCGTGTTTTGGGGCCCTGGACAAGTTTTGACATGCCCTGACACTGTAATCAGCGCAAACTGGGCTACAACAATATGTGAGCAGCATGTTAATACATGATTGTGTTTTTAAGAAAACAGTGTTTATGCATGGTTACTGAAAAACTAAAATTTTTAAGTCACTGAAATAAGGCCATAAAACACAAACATTGGTTCACAAGACTTTGGAGAACTGGATCTTGTAGCCCAGAGTTTTTGCTTCACAATGATGTGAATATCAACGTTTTAATCACTGATTTAAATTTTCTAAGACACTTTTTGTTTAGAAAAGACATATGCAGGAATGTGTGTTTGATCATGAATAATCATGTGATTCACCTGAGAAGACAAAGACCTGCACAATGAGCTGAATAATGAGCCTTTCAGTCAGGAATGTGGCTGAGAGGGAATTACTGCAATACAATGCAGATGTATCAGATGTTCCTCTGAGGAACAGTGCTCCAATCCAAAGTGCTTCTTCACCCACGTAACGTGCCATCATCCAAACGCACAGAAAAAGTGAGTAAATTCTATGATGAAGCTTGACGTTTTATGTCATTTCTTGGGGGCTTGTACATAATTACCTGGCTCACCTCAGATTATTTCCATATGAACATTGCACTGAGTGCGAGGCAGGATCACATTAGCTATAATGTGGGGAGACGGGAGAAACTGTGCGGCTCCTTACTTTCATACGGATTACATAAAAAGAAATGATTTGTTTTCGACTTGAATAGTTTCATTTAAAAGAAGACATTTCAAGCTTTCTATATATATATTACTCATTTTTATGAGGCAGGTATTCACTGAGATTCTGATTGTTTTATTTATGTCTGTGAAGAGAGATGACAGAGACGGAGAAGACAGAGAGCGCACCCTGTCTGCTTTCTTTATTTTACAAAAGCACAATGTTTTGTTGTTATTATGAGTGTATACAAATAAAACTAGACCCTTTACAGATTCGAATGATATATTGCTCTTATCTGTACAATCAAAACTGACGAAGTAATTTAAGTTTGTTTCGGCATTATAAAGAGAAGATGCCACAAAACGCACCTGCGCGTTTATCGATCCCTGAGGGTTAACATCTGTTATTGTGAAACAATATGATCTGGTATTTTAGTCACAACATTGTAAAGTTCTGTTGTTCAATTCTCAGATTCACAATCTGGTATATGATAGGGTCTCAGCCATGTATGTTACAACAACAGTTGTTGTTTACCACTTTATTGTTGGCCCAGACCTTAGTTGTGCATCTACAAATATTACTCTAAGTCTAAAAGACCAATTAATCTGTAAATTTACAGTGCAGTTTTCAGAAATTGTGGGAGTGACTGCATGAAGCTGAATGTGATTGCTTAAAAAAATATGAAGGCATGGCTTTTCTGCATTTTTCTCCCACCTTGATGCTAGCCAAACCAGGCTCTTCTTCTGGTAAAATTCGGCAAATAGTATGCGGCGTAGTGTTGATAATTTGATTGGCACACCATTGAACCAATCAGTTAACCCTCTGGGGTCTGAGGGGGTTTTGGGGGCCTGGACAAATTTTGACATGTCATGATATTTGTGCTTTTTTCAGTGTCTTTTAAACATGTCTAAAGTCTAATAACACTGTAATCAGCACAAAAATTATACAATAATATGTGAGCTTCAAGTTTATACATTATTGTGTTTTTGAGAAAAAAGTGGTTATGCATGGCTAGTGAAAAACTACAATTTTTTACTCACTGAAATAAGACCATAAAACACAAACAGAACATTGGTTCACAAGACTTTGGAGACCAGCATGTTGTAGGCTAAAGTGTTTACTTCAGAGTGCTGTGAATGTCATCTTGTTCACACATTCACAGTAAACAATACACTGATTTAAATTTTCTAAGACACTTTTTGTCGAGAAAGGCCATATGCAAGAGGGTGTGTCTGAGGATGAATAGTCATGTGAGAACCTGAGAACACAAAAGACGCACTGAACGTCCAGACAAAGGCGCGCATAATGAGCCTTTCAGTCAATGTAGATGGGACGGATTAGTGCAGTACAATACAACACAATGAGGAGCCAAACGATCCTCATTTGAGTTAAAATCAGTGTTTTTACTCTGAGGACAAACTAAACTGTTTGTCTCTGTGTGGAATGTAAGGAGCGCCGCTTCACGTGCGTAACGCGCCATCATCCAAACGCGTCGAAAAAGTGAGTAAATTCTATGATGGAGTTTGATATTTTGTGTCATTTCTCGGGGGTGTGCACATATTTACCTGGTTCACCTGAGATTATTTACATCTGAACAGTGAACAGAGTACAAGGCAGGGTCGCATTACCTGTAATGAGGTGAGACAGGAAAAAACGGACTTCTCCTTACGTTCATACGGATTAAATAAAAAGTGATGATTTGTTTTTGACTTGAATTGTTTCACTTAAAAGAAAACATTTCAAGCTTTCTAGCCATATAATTCTTATTTTTATGAGGCAAGTATTCGCTGAGATTCTGGTTGTTTTATTTACGCGTCTGTGAAGAGAAATGGCAGAGACAGAAAAGTCCGAGAGCGCACCCTGTCGGCTTTCTTTATTTAAAAAAAGCACAACGTTTTGTTGTTAATATGATGGTATACCACTAAAACTAGACCCTTTACAGATTTGAATGATATACTTCTTTTATCTGTACTATTGGAATTGACGGAGTAATTTAAGTTTGTTTCGGCCTTATCAGAAAAAGATGCGTCAAAACGCGCCGGCGCGTGCGTCGACCCCAGAGGGTTAATCTTGCTGTTTTACTATGCTCCTTACTTACATTTTGATGGTATCACTGGAAAGGAAACACTTTCTGGTTCATTGTGAAAAAGCCATACTATTATTATTATAGTTATTGTGGCTACATCATACTGAACTAAACATACAGACAAAAACTTAGCAAAAATGTTGGCTTTATCTTAGCCTTATTTTTTTGTTGTTTTTGAATAGAAATTTATGAATGTAGGTGTTCCTGGTGAACCTAGTGACAAATTATCTGAGAGTCACATTTGTGGACGAATACAGGTCCAAACTGTGCGACAGATAGTTAAAAATTAACTTTCTGCATTGTAAGACTATGTCTAGGCAGAAACCAAAATGGCTTTTTGGGGACTCCAAAATGGCACAATGTAACCAAATGACTTGGATGGTAAGAAATGTAAAACACTGTATTCTACTGGGATTCAGTTTACTGAAGTTCAGGCCATCCCTGAATGTGTGGATTGGGCTGACTGCACTTCGGACAGTGGGTATCCAGAAGGCTTGTCAGCATTCCTCGGAACTCCTTTGGCTGCAGACCTAGGACATCTGTTTGTCATCGCGTTGCTCTCTTTGTCTGGCCACTGACCACTGGATCTGGCAGATTATTCTGTGGAAATTCACTGATGTCGCCTCCTGTGGATATTCACATCCGGTTCATAATGGTAAACTTCACTGTGCTGTGAGTTTCAGCTTAAGGTGAGCTATTTACTACAAAACTGCAGAGGACGTCACAAACTTAGCAGGCAACTCTTTTTATTACTGGATTCCTTCATGTGGGGGAGCAGAAGCTACACTCTTCTTGTGTGTCCTGAGAGATGGCTGTATGTGTTGTGTGCCTGACTCAAGAGGCGGGAGTCCCCCATGCTTAGTGTATGCCTCTCCTGATTCTCTTCTTCTCTGTGAATCTCTGTTCTTGTTTTTCTCCTGCTGCGGGCCTAGTTAGTACTTGGGCAGGACACTGAACCCCAAGTTGCCCCCTGGTGGCTGTTTCACCAGTGTATGAGTGTAAAATAGTGTAAAAGTGCTTTGAGTACACCTGAGTGTAGAAAACTGCTATAGAAATTTTACCACCATTTACCACTTTGGAAGACCAGGGGCTGTTAGACTCAACAGCACAAGCCAGTGCGGTCTTAGTGTCAGTCCCAAGCCCGAGTAAATGAGAGGATTGCATCAGGAAGGGAATCCAGCCAAATCAATCATGTGGATTAATTGATCCGAAAAAAAAAAATTAAAATAGAAATAAAATGTATAGTGTGGGCTTCAGTATGCCGTGCTGTGGTAAAAATGACGATCAGTTGTTTTGAGGGGCCAATTCACAAAGTGGCCAATACTAGTGTGAAGAGCATGTTTCTGTTTCCCTGCCTTGCCTGCCTTGCCTGTCTGCCTGTACGACAAGCGGCACTTTCTCTTTCCCTGTCTACCTGCCTGCCCGAACAGCAGAGAACTTTGTGTTTTGCCTGAGCCCTGGAGGATCCAGGGGAATAAACCTGCCTGTGTTCCGCAATTGGGTCCTCACGTGTTCTTTCCTTCACCACCACCACGATAGCATAACAGCACGACAGCTTCTCCCAGTGTTCTCGGAACTCTTGGATGAAGTTACTATCTCCTGAAAGGAAAATCTATATTCCAGCAAACACCCCCACCCCCCTTCTCCCCTATATAGGGTGGGTCTTCCTTGGATTTTGATAATATAGACAAGCTCGTGATAGCCTGCTTTCCGCCAATGGAGCCGCTGGTTGCAACACATCTTGATCCAAAGTTATCGGCTGCTTCACCAGTACCACCCACCCTCCCATCCAAGGCCGACCGTTTTCAGTCCACCTTGACTGAGAGAGCGTACATGCGGTAGCCTTGTTGGTGAGAGCTTTTAATGTCAGCTCTATGTTGATTGCATAACAAACGGAGCACATAGGACCATAGGAGGCTATGGCTGACGTGCCCCACACCACCACGTGGGATTACATAACCACAGTCACAGACATATGCCTACGTGTTCGCCACTGCACTGCGCTGGGAAATTTACGGCTATGCTTGCACTACAGGAAAGGGCAAGGTGGTTAAATTTAGCCAATCTGTCTCACAAAGAAAAGGAGGACAGTTTAGATATTCCGCAGAAATATAACAAGTATTATTCATAAGTCATTGCATAGGTTTTAAGGTATTTAAGGCTGAATGTGAGCAGGGGGAGAGCTGTTTGTTAATAGGGGTTCTCTTAGTAAGAGCTGTTACGCCCGGCCTAGGGGATACCGGGGCATAACACAATGTGAGTTTTCTCCCAAACTCTCCCACTCTCAATAAAATCCAGGAGCCCACTAAATACAATTAACGAAAGCCATTTATTTTCCAAATATAATCAAAAAGTAACTCTGTCAAACACTCCAAGGCCCAAAATAACAAACAAAAACGCTGAAGCAGCCCTACTATTACCTAACAAAACAAAACCAACAAAAAGACAAGTATACTACCCTAGTCTCCTAACATAAACAGGAGAAAACAAAAGTAAAATAACTGGGGTTCTTACTACAAAAAGAATATTTGGTGCTCAATATTTACAGTGCAATTATCGTCACAAGGTCGTTACTCAAAGGTTGCAATTATCAAATGAACAAACAGTTTCCACACTTCGATTGGCTTCTTACGGATACAGAGTTCACACTAAGAGTGCTGGTTTGGGAGTGGCAGAGATGGAGAAGAGCTCTCCGGCTGCAGTCAGTGGGAGCTTATAGTCTTCCCCGAAGGACTGGACCAATCCAGGAACATCAATTCAGTTTGAATGGACCAACCCCATAGATCCACCTATACTCCACGCCCACCCCTTTCTCTCTCACACATACATACACATACACACACACCAAGAACTAGGGAGGAGAGAGCTAACAACAAACAAATCATAACAACCCTCACAAATAATGACCCAGTGTCATAACAGAGCTGGTGGTCTGTTTGTCAAATGGAGTCTTGACAGTGCAGTATTTGGTGGAGAGGGCTATGGCACTTCCTGTTGTTTATCTTAATAGCTCAGTATCTTAGGGGCAGTAAATTCCTTAAGGGTAAAATTCCTCTCTCAGTCCTGGAATGTGAACATATTCCTGTCTTACGTCCACTACACATGCAACTTATGGGTGACTCTTAGGCCCAGTCCAGCCTTTGTTCCTAAGGTGCTTGGGTCCTACTCTAAGGTGGATGCTGAGGCTTTCTAGCCACACTTCCCAAGAACAAGAGCATCTACATAAGCCATGTCCTGTTTGTGCACTGCATGCTTATGTGGAGGTCTCTTAGGAAAGCAGACCAATTGTTTGTATCCTGGGCAAAATCCCACATGGGAAAACAGTCTCCAAACAGAGGCTTTCCCAGTGGACTGTGGAAGCTATTTCCCTGGCTTACAACAGTGTGGGCCTCCAGGCCTACAACAGCGTGGGCCTCCAGGCTCCCTTGGGACTGCGGGCTCACTCCACTAGGGGCTTGGCGCCCTCTTGGGCCTTGTTCAGAGGGGTATCCATTCAGGACATTTGTGCCGCTGCTAGTTGGTTATCTTCTCTTACTGTTGTTAGGTTCTACAAACTGGTTGTCATTCCCAGGGTTTGGCCCACTCTGTCCTTGGAGTAGGCTCCTCCAAGGATATGCCCTGCTCATAGGCATCCGTTGGTGGAGACCAAGGCTGGCAGTTGGTTGCTGAGATAAGCTTGTCTGGCAATACGGGAGTCTCCATATCCCATAGTGAGACATCACAATGAGCGCTATAAAAGAGAACTTTAGGTTACTTGCGTAATCCCGGTTCTCTAAGTAGCATGAGTGAGATATCTCATCGGACCACCCTTCTTGCTACTGGAGTAAAGCAAGAAGAGGAGTGCTTATTTTGAATGACTAGTGACATTGTGTCAGGAGCTTATAAGGCAGGACGTCATGACACACACGTCACGACTGCCTGCCACTCAGGGCTGGGGTAGTGGTACAGTGCTTCTGTAAATACGCGATGGGGCGTATCCCATAGTGAGACATCTCATGCATGCTACTCAGTTATGCTAAAGTTATTGGACAAACCGCTGTACCCTCCTGAGCCATAGCTGCCTCACTGGCTGTTTCTTATGATATTGTTGGGCTTGTGGTTTTTTTATTTTAATTTGAGATAAATTTGAACCAGTGATATATTCTTTTTTCTTACATGCATATGATTTAACCTGCTGCCTGCATTAAACACTTTGCAA